>NC_137622.1:767804-788611 GCF_963280865.1 Gymnoscopelus braueri | reverse complement strand
CACAACACAATGCAGACAGACACACACACAGTCACCAGGGTTGCCAGATCTGCTTATTATAATTTCCCCGCAAGATTTTATTTGAAAATAGCCGATCTACAAGCTCACAACGCGTCGCGATGCGACGCGTTGTGAGCTTGTAGATCTGCTATTTTCAAATAGCTGATGTATATGTTAAAGTGCTCATGTAGCCCATAGTCGCTTCTTTTGGGCTGTTTTCCTAGACCTGGTTGCTTGTTTCTCTCACATAATCTGGCAACACTGACAGTCACACGCACACACACACACGCTCACTCGCTCGCTCACGCACACACACACACAGGCACACACGCACACACGCTCACTCGCTCACTCGCTCACGCACACAGACAGACAGACACACTCACACACTAGCAGCAATGTAAAAGTGCGGGGTCAAGACCGATGTTTACCTTGTGAATCTTCCATTACGGCTCGAGCAAAGCTCAATGAAATGAAACTGCTAGTCTTCTGTAAAAGGTCAGCGAGGCTTCATCATGACCTTACCACATAGATGCTAGATACACCTTGCTGACATGAGATCAGTGGTCTCTGCTTACACACTCATTTAGCCTTCATTTTTTCATTTTCTGAAGCTCTTTTTTTACCCTGTTTACACCCAGATGCAGTGGTGGAAAAAGTACTCAAAGTTTTACTTAAGTAAAAGTACAATACTGCACTATAGAAATACTCTGTTACAAGTGAAAGTCCAGAATTAAAAATGTACTTCAGTAAAAGTACAAAAGTATTGGCATCAAAATATACTTAAAGTACCAAAAGTAAAAGTACTCAAATGTTTGAAAATAGCAGATCTACAAGCTCACAACACGTCGCGATGCGACGTGTTGTGAGCTTGTAGATCGGCTATTTTCAAATAGCCTATGTATAAAATAGGGCTGAAGTGGTTAATGTATGTTTTATAATGTAATAATTTATATCTGAAAAGTAACTAGCAACTAAAGTTGTCAAATAATTATAGTGGAGTAAAAGTGCAATATTTGCCTCTGAGATGTGGTGGAGTAGAAGTAAAAGTATTGGAAATTGGAAATACTCAAGTAAAGTACCTCAACATTTTACTTAAGTACAGTACTTAAGTAAATGTACTTGGTCACTTTCCACCACTGCCCAGATGTACTACTGCTACTTCTAATTGGACAGGTTACTGTGTGTTGTGCGTGTGCGTGTGCGTGTGCGTGTGTGTGTGATAGAGAGAATCACAGAGGCAAAAACACTGGATGATTGAAGAGGTGCGTTTGTGATTCCTAATGTTTTTCCGAGTGTTGTTGTCTTGAAACAGCAAGCGCAGGAACTAAATCATTTCCCAAAAGGATGTCCCTGACCTTGTCTAAGAAGGTGTCTTGTAGCCATGTATCTCACCAGGCCCTCAGGCCATTCCCCAATGAAAACCCTGGGATTGCTTTAGCGCTACTCCCATCCACTATCTTTCCAACTTCACGCACGCAAAACAAAGAGGCAGCATTTCAGTTGTCTGTGTATAGGACATAATGCAGATTACTTTTCTCTGCATTATCAAGCACGTAAGAGCATTCTATCAGCGCTGATAGCCGATCGCGTGCTAAGAAATGCAATTTAGTGATGTACCGGAACAGTTTGTGATGTCGCCGTCACTCCTGCAACCAGAGCAAGAGACAAAGAAAGGATCATTTGCAGAGAGAGTTCAATCTTTACATTTACAACCACTTAAAATGTAAATGATCCTTAATGTTTTTTAATGGCAGAGGCCGATCTTGGCGCTCTGTGGCAAGTCTGACAAATGCTGACGAGGCAAAAAAATAAGTCCGATCTTTTGAATCCACGTCAAGCAGTGATTTCCCTTCAAGTCACACCTTTTGATAAAAGAAAACGCTGCAACCACTTCACTGCGTTTACGATATGATTTTTGAGAAATAATGAGCAATCCACAGATTGTATTTGTTTGTACTGTAGATGGGATGTGTTTGTACCGTAGATCAGTGAATGATTTTTATTTTGTTCCGGAATTCTTTGTTTGAGTTGCATAATGGTTCTGCCTGCCTTTGCTCTTGCCTCAGGCACAAAACCTGAGATTTGTCCATTGTTCATAGCCCAAAAACATCTCCCCTGACAAACAAGGTCCCCTGCCAATGAGCAGTGTGTCTGCTAGTGAACAAGATTCGTTTGGACATCACCAGTCTGACTACAAAACAGATGTCACACAGTATGTCTCCGCTCGACGTCGGCCAGAACACACTTATTTATTTATTTGTAATTTATTTATTAACTAGGTATAATTCATTATTGGTGCAAAAAAAAGAGAACGGGAGAGGTACCAAAAAAAGAGAAGTGAAGCACCCCACGCGCAGCTTATAGAGTTTAAATCAAGGACACACCACCATACGCAGCAGGCGGCAGAGGGTTGCTATTTCTGATTGTATTGCACTGCTACAGGAACGGTGGAGACTCTTTAAAAATGCAACACCATGTAGCCAGAGAGAGGGGGAGAGAGAGAGAGAGAGAGAGAGAGAGAGAGAGAGAGAGAGAGAGAGAGAGAGAGAGAGAGAGAGAGAGAGAGAGAGATGAGGGGGGTGGTGGGGTGGAAGAGACAGGTTTTCAGATGCTGTACTTTTAATACAAACTCAGCTTGGGCTAAAAACCCAAGTCATTAATGAATAACATGCGTATAGGGTATGAAATATGCTTATGATGTAGACACAGAACACCAGGACCACTAGAGCGGTGTCTGCAGTATCGGTTTCGTTTAAGATAATAATAACAATGTTATATTAATGCACGCCAACTGAACCTTTTTGCTTTACCACTTTGGCATACATTATGAGGGACTGCCCACACTCAGGCTTGTGTATGAATATATTTGGGCACTCACATCTGTGCTTTCTGCCCAGCCTCAGATTATCCATCGCACGCCTATGTTTTTCTGTGTAAATAATGAGACAAATGCGTACCTAGACTTAATACAATATATATATATATATATATATATTGTATATTGTATACAATATATATTGTATATATATATATATATATATATATATATATATATATATATATATATACACACACACACACACACACACACACACACACACACACACACACACACACAGTGGTGTAAAGTAACGAAGTACATTTTCTCAAGTACTGTACTTAAGTAAAATTTTTAGGTACTTTTACTTTAGTGGAGTATTTCCAATTGTCTATACTTTTACTTCTACTCCATCGCGACGCGTTGTGAGCTTGTAGATCTGCTATTTTCAAACATTTTAGTACTTTAACTTTTGGTACTTTAAGTACATTTTGATACCATTACTTTTGTACTTTTATTCAAGTACATTTTTAATTCTGGACTTTTACTTGTAACAGAGTACTTCTAAATTGCAGTGTTGATACTTTTACTTAAGTAAAACATGACAAATGAAAGGAAAAACCAACAGTAAGTGTGAGGTGTCGGGCCACAGGGAGCCATCAGAGCAGGTTCAGTGTGCCTTGGCAAAGATTGTACAAGTCTCTGGAACTCTACTGGAGGGATGGAACACCATTCTAACAAAATATATTTCCTCATTCTGTTTTAACAATGGCGGTGGCCTGGTGGGGAGCTCTGCTCCCAAGGTACACGTCAGTCCAAAATCTTCCATACTGTGGGTGTTGGTATGTTTTATTAACTGATAGTATATTTGATTGCAATTATACAGTTTAAAGCCTTCGTCTTTCTCTGTGATTTATCATTATCCATGTCTACTAGAGTAGGTGGCCAATTGCCCAGCTAATTCCATGGAATGTTTATGTTACTTAGACCGGAGTTAAGGTCAATCTAAAAGGTCAATGGGAGCTAGAATGGTCAAGACTGACCACCATGGAATGATCTGTGTTCTGTTCTGCAATGGATACCAGATGTGTAGGAAGGAGGAGCTTGTGGAAATGAATTGTATTTGAACACCTCTCTCACTGTGGATGGACATTAACATTTTATTAACCAAGACAGGCCTGTCGTAATAAAGCAAGCTAAGAATTATTCCTGACTCCTGTCCAGTTCCATCAGGGAAAGGAACTGGTTGGAATAACGTGTTCATTCCACGCGCTTCGTCCTACCGGGGAAACTCCCCCCTGTCAGGTGATAAGAAGCGGCTTGCTAGCTCCTCATGCATTGAAGGAAGCATGAGCTCAGTCTGGGCTCTCCCTAGGCTGGCAGAGGGAGAGTAGCGCCCAGGATTACATAGGCAATTGGCACTGGGTGGAAAAAATGGGTTACAAAATCGTGATAAAAAAAAAAAATTGATACAAAAAAATGAAGAAAAAACTTTGTATTGATTTGCAGTGACCCTTCCCTCTAAAGGCAACAAGTGGGGAAAACCATGCCAGGAAAATGCCCCTCAACAGCATAACAGGGCCACCAGACACCTCACTGTAGGGTCAAGCATTTAGGCCTGTACCATCCTCTTGGTGTACGCCACACATGCACTCACCCCCTTGTGGAGAATATGGTGAAGGATGACCCCCATTTCTACATCTCTGCAGACCAGTGCCTACAGTTGTTGCACTACTTAACTCTCAGTTGTGCATTTGTCTTTGTAATGAGGCATTTATGCACTGCAACCCTACTATAACATGGCTCTCTATGTAGTTGTTCTTGCTGACAGTCTGATCACGGTTGCACTTGTTTTTCCTTACATATATCATCACACTAATGCACGCACATCATTGTCATCAAATGCTTTCAACCAACCAACCCCATTTAATGATGCCTTACCCATAGATCGAGATACAGATGTCACTTTAGTCACTGTTATTGAAACACTAGCCAGCTGAGCAGATTTTGTGACTGAAGCTCCTGCCATCCGTATGCAAATAATGAACCCTCCTTCAGAGTTAGTCTTTTTCTCTTGCCATCTTCTTTTCCCTGTCCAATTTAGCCATGATAATGCCAATTTGTTTATAGTCTGTTTATAGTCCCTGTCACTGCCAGTACTACTGTTGGTATGGGGGGAGAGAGGAGACATCTCAAAAGGAGGGCTTAACGCGTGTGGAGGAACACGCTATTCTTCCTAGTTCCGCTCCCTGCTGAACAGGAACCCTGACTCACTAACGCAGCGACAGAGCCCCCGCCCGGCTTCCCACCGACAAACACACTGCGTTCCAACACACTGCGTTTGTTGGAGCGCCCGGCCGAGCCGGAGGCACCGCGGAGGAATTGAACTCCAGTCTCCCATGGTGGTGGCCAGTTACTGTACCCCAATGCGCCGCCCGGACGGCCCCTTGCCATCTTTGATACAACATCGAGGTCAAATGGGCCTGCTCAGCATTTTTAGCAGAGCATGAGAGAATGTTAATTGCTTAATTGTGTGCACCTGTATGGAAGCACCGCCATTTGTTATGATTCTCCACTCATTTATTCAGGTTAACCTTTACCGTTTTAATTGTCACTCATACACTCACTCACTCATACATGTACAAGCTGTGAAATGATGGCGTGCGTGCGTGTGTGCGTGCGTGCGTGAGATACAGCTTATATACAGAGAGAATCAACAATTCCGAATCCCAGCTGTCAAGGTACACGGGACGTGTCACCCTGCCATTTTGTTGGGATCTTATCCTCTCTATTCCCTCCTCATTTTCCTAACGCGGAGCCCGGGCATGGTGTGGGTCTGGCAGGACTCAGAGACGAGGGCCGTCTAATTCCAGGGGAAAATTAGTGGAGATAAGGCCTGAGTCACTCACTACACCCCCAGCCTTCCACTGATCCCCGGGGGCAGGCTCTTAAGGAGCTTAGTAAAAGCCTTCCATATGAAGACATGACATGGATCTCGCTAAATGGGCTACATTGGAGTGCCTTCCATCAACCTAATATCCATATATGGGTCACTGTCGTTCAAGCCTTAACTCTTTAAGAACGGGAACGCATCGGTGTGTCAATTTTAGATTTTGTTGGTGAGCTTGTAGATCTGCTATTTATGAAAAATCATGAAAAGTTGTGCAAATATTTGAATTTGTTTCTTTTTTTTTTGGCGGACATTTGTAACTCAAATCTTTGCTTCTGGGGGTTCCTGGAACTAAATATTTTACAAATGTTCGCTTTAAAAAGTATATACTGTAATCCAAGATTTTGCCACAAATTTTCACGATTAAAAAAAAATAGCAGATCTACAAGCTCGTAGCGCGGCACTCGGTACCACGCCACAAGCTTGCAGATCTGCTATTTTTGAATAGCCCAAAGAAATCTAAAAATGACACACAGATGCGTTCCAGGTTTGAACGGGTTAATCTCATTCAATTTATTCATTGTTGCTTATTAATTCACAGTTCTAGGGAAATGCGCTGTTGTCAGGTGCCACGCGTTGGGGGGAAGCGGGGAGGGGCTTTATTAGCCAGAGTGCCAAATGCCGCCTCACACCAAAACTGACAAAACATTTAGGCTTGCTCATAGACTATCTTGTGCAAGACAAGCGAGTCTGTGCCTACAAATCAATAATGCATGGTGGTTTACCCGTAGTAAAAGACTGAACGGAGAACTCCTCCGGAGTCACTAGGTCACATACGCTGGGGAAACAATTAGACGCTGGCTCTGGCTTCATGGTTCTGGCGCTTCTTTTTTCTTTTTTCCTGTTCTCAGCTCTCATGCATGTGCGTTAATTTCTCTCTAGAGTCCAGCAGCATGCCTGCGCCACTGTCGGAAAAATTAACAGCCGCCAGCCATAGTCTCTTTTTTACAGATAGCACTACAAAGCAGCCCGTCAGGTCGTGTGTGATGCATGCGCACGCGTCCCGTGCGGAGTGGAGGACAGGGTGACGGATGGGACATCCGTCTCTTGGTGTGATTTAACCTCATAACGCTGACAGATTACACGTTTAAATATTTTAAATCTCACAGATCTACACATGCTGCTGGTGGTGATGAAGGGACTGGAAATGACTGCGGTAATGCAAGAGATTAATAGAGATTCTGCCTCTGACGCACGCACACACACACACGCGCGCGCACACTCTCACACACACACACACACACACACACACACACACACACACACACACACACACACACACACACACACACACACACACACACACACACACACGTGCTAACTCCCCTCTGACACTGTCCCTGGTTGTCCATCATAGACCCAGTGCTACAGGCACTTCATTCGAACTGCAGCAACTTTCTACCATTTCCAACCACACACATACAATACGGTACGCAATTGCAAACACGCTTGGATGCATGCGTGCGCACACGCGCGCACGCATGCACGCGCACACACACACACACACGCACACGCACACACGCACACACCATCGCCTTGAATATTGCAGATTTTTCATTACGTTTTTGATCTTGTGAAATTAGTGCTGACATTGGGTGCAGCATCAATGTCATGCTGTTTACACACCTTGAAGTTGTCCTTTAATGCCGTCTTAAGATCTTTCATTCTCCTTCTCTTTCTGTCTGTCTCTCATTTTCTCTCTCTCTCAGTCTGTCTTTCTCTCTCATTTCTCATTCTCTCTCATCATGCAAAGGTCAGGGTGACGACTCCCTCGTCCCCTCATGTCACCAGGGCTAGCCGTCCACTATAGCTGACATTATCCCTCATACTGAGGCATCTGCACAGCTAAATCACAGCGGTCATTTTTGCTTCAAAGAGTGTGCAAATTTAACCATACTGGATGGACCCATTTTGGTTGCATTTGTACACTCTTTGGAGTTAAATTAACACTAAGGATAGCGCTCAGGCACACTATAAAACATAAAAATGCATTTAGAATGATGATGATAATTTTTCAGATATATTTTTGCAAGCAGAGTGGGCAACCTACTTTAACATTTCTATCACTTTTTGAGACCATCACTTTTGTGTGATCATTAACCTCATATACTGTAACAACAGCTGTCCTTCTACAGATCAAAAGCAGGGGTCGTTAATATGTCCGTACGCGGACAAATGTGTCCGTGGCAAAGACTTGGTCTTGTCCGTGGCACATTTTTGATTTACTTTTTTGCACACCATTATAATGTCCTTATTTTGATCGTAAGACCCAAATACTGAATGTCAAGTCTCCAGGTTTTCTTAAAGATGGGGTGCCGTGATTTTCAGTGATTCCCCCCCCCCCTAAAACACAATCATCAGGTATTATGGTTATACTAACTAGGAGGAAGATTTTTGTGTACAGAAAGTGTTAAAATTATGTTTTTATGTGGCCACGCCTCCAGTTCATTAAGTATACCTGGTTCTCACCTTAGCACCTCCTCCACCACCTTAGCACCACCCACCTGTCCTAGTCCCGCCTCATCCTCATGCCCACACCTGTTGTGTTATGATAATGAGGGGGAGGGTATCATTTTACTGTGTCATTAAAGTGCTGTTTTTCTATTGGCACGTTTGACCCTCAAGGTTTCAGCCTCCAGGAAGAAACTCATAATAGTCAGAGAAGACATAAAACACCATAAAAACACCACCAGGGGGCTTAATGAAGTTCTATCAACCTCATAGAGGTTGTGCAAAACCATGGCACCACCTCTTTCAGAATGTGTATGACACTGATTTACTAAAGACACTAAGGCACATTAGGAGTCCAACTAGTGCTAGTGGTTCTCAAATGTTTTATTAGCAAGGACCCCCTTAACTCTGAGAGCGTACAAATGGAACCAAATGGACCCGTAAGGGTCCATTTGGTTCCATTTGTACACTCTCAGAGTTACAGACCTGTTATGGTCATTCAGGGTTAGCTCTTTACGTGTTTCTGGTCATATTATCGTCCGCTCATTTTGTACGTCTGTGGCAAAAAAATTATTTTGACAAAAATGTCCACCATAAGCCAGCATGGCGATGACCCCTGATCAAAAGCAACATTTGACTTGACTCAGAATTGATAGCAGACATGTGACACACATCATTTTCATCAGTGTGCCTCCGCAAAGGTCAATCAGGTGTGATTGTACTTCCTGATGGTATCAAAATAATGTCATGGAGTGCAATCACCCCGGATTACCCACCCTTGTGTGGAAGGTCCAATACACACTGATGGGAAAACTGAGAGAAAGGGACACTACCCCTGGCTTGAAAGTACTAAGAATGAATGAATGAAGAATGAAGTACTGATTAAACCCTATAATTTACCTCAGGGGTCTTCAAAGTTTTTCAGGCCAAGGACCCCTTGGAAGAGAGAGAGAGAGAGAGAGAGAGAGAGAGAGAGAGAGAGAGAGAGAGAGACGAAAGAATATGTAACATTTTATTTCAAAGGTTTTTGTATTGTTCTTTTTTAGAAAGCTTTCCATGCAACTATATAACCGAGTGCCGCGCTGTGAGCTTGTAGATCTGCTATTTATGAAAAATCATGAAAAGTTGTGCAAATATTTGAATTTTGGCTACTGCAAAAAATGTGAGTAGCCAATTCTTTTTACCCCTTGTTTACTCCCAATTTAGTAATTATGCCAATCAACCCTCCACACACACGCATGCCTGTGTGTTGCCACTGTTATTGTACCCTTCTGGCTCACCTGCCAGTGAGGAGCCCCCACCGAGATGACGAATAGCGCCTCCATCCTACTGACAAGCACCACCCCGGCCCGTAGGAATTGCTAGTGCGGCGACAAAGATCACCCTCCTCGCCCAGCTTCTGTCCCCTGAGCATGGCTAATTGTATCTATGCTCAGCCCAGCTATGCACCGTGGGTGGATTTGAACCCCTATAGCAGGGCTGGGCAACTTTGATGATAGAGAGGGCCACTATATTTCCACACTCACTCCAGAGGGCCACATTGCATCATTTTGTCGGGCAGACACCTCTTATATCTCCGTATTTTAACTTTTTTTTCGTAAATCTATGCTGTACTTCGCCATTCTATGTCACACCAAAGTAGCAAAGATAGACGATCTACAAGCTCAAAACGCGCCGCAGCGCGTCCTGATTTTTTTTTTGTGCTATTTTTTAATCGTGAAAAGTAACATTTTTATTTAATTTCAAATGCATTTAGTTATACTTATGTTAACTTTATGAACTTAAATACAAATACATTGGACATAAAAAAGACAATATAATTTTATACTAGTCACTGAGCTACTAAGCTACTGACTAAAGTAAGCAAAGCGGGTCATGTTTGCATGTTTGGAATTGGAACAGCTGAAATCAATGATATATCAGTATTCCCATAGGGAATGCATGTGGCCCCCGGGCCGCCAGTTGCCCATGCATGCCCCATAGACTCTGCAGGTGGTGGACAGGCACCCCTGCACCACCTGAGCACTTCTTTGTTTGTTTGTTATTATAGAGCATGTATAAATCAGGTTTAACCCATTAAGACCCGGGAAAGCATCTGTCATTTTAGATTTTAACCACTTTAACCATTATCTTATACTTTGGCTATTTTCACGATGAAAAAATCATGAACATTTGATGTAACTCAAATCTTTTTTTTTTCATGACTTTTCAAAAATAACAGATCTACAAGCTCATACTTGTATATATCTGCTATTTTTGAATAGCCAAAGTATAAAATAATGGTTCATGTGGTTACATTGAATAGAGACTTGTGCTTATGGGGACATGACGTGACCATGCATGGGTGTGCGCTGCCTGTCTGGATCATTTAATTGTTAAAATAAATAGCACGTTGATTCATTAATATGTTTACAATGTGCTCAACAGTTTAAACAAGTCATACCATCCTAAAATGAACAATGAATGAGTGAGAACGCAAGACCAACCGTGATGTGTTGTTACTGTATCTGGTCACCATGCCACATTGCAAACAAACATTGTATGGGGATGAGGCTTTGTTGCAGTAGGATGGTACTGTAGGCCGCTTGTCCAAGGAGGACTGGGTTATTTTGATGTTAGAATGAAGACTTTATTTATAGCTTCCTTCCCGTTTGGCACAGCGTTCTGATAGCCTTTGAGGACAGAGAAATTCCTCCACCACACCCCGGACCCATCTGTGCCCATATTTCTATTACGAGACGTCCTCCTCAATTATAACTTTCCCTCCAATGATACCATCTATCTGTCTGTGTAAGAACAGGCTCCCGGAAATTGACTTGATATTAATCAGACACAATTACCAAGAAAGGAAATTCTGTGGCACTGACGGTGTTTTGAAGACAAAACAGACAATCTGTGTGGCGCTTGGGTCTTAATAATAGACCATTTATCTATTGATGACTTTAAGTATCCTGTGACACTACCTCTCAAAGTCCAAGATCCCTGTTAAACAGAGTTGGTTTTGGGATCTAATGTGTTCCCTTGACTTGCTGCGGCTCATTACATTGATACAGATCCACATTCACCTGAAAATCTGGGTCATTACAGAAATAGCTTCATGGCTCACTCTCCCAAGATGGCAGCTTCTGTAGGTCACTATAACAATGGGCAGAATGAGAAGAGAACTAAAGAGTTTTAGCTCACCGACTTGATTTTCCTTGGCCGTCTCACGCGCTTCCCCGCATCGAGGCCTAAAAAAAGTTTAGTTTCGCGGGAGTTTGGCGATGTGGGCGAACACATAGCGCTCGAGGCTTGCCCTGGGGCGCTCTCATAATCCTTTAAGTAGCATCGACTTGAGGGTTCTGCTAAAACTACCCACATAGTGTGTACCAAAATCCATAATCACTTGCATAATATCGGTAGGATGCTGCAATTCTGCCAAGCTTTGGAAAATAAATAATGAAGTGCTAGGTAGGTAGATAAAAAGTGATTAACCCATTAAGACCTGAGGCCGATTCTACAAAATGTCTTCTAAATCCTAACCGTTTTCTGAAAAAAAACTCAGTGGTGCTCAAACTTCTTCATATCAAGGACCCCCCAAAATGATATGTATTTGGCCGCCGACCCCATCTCAAAATGTTTTGTTCCAGGGACCCCTCAGAAGCAAAGTAGAGTTTTTAATAGAGTTAAAAATGTTCGTTTTAAACAATATACATTCAAAGATTTGCACACATTCTCACGATTTTTCAAAAAATAGCCAAAGTGTAAAATAATGCTTTTTTAGCTCAAATGAAAAAGTGACACAGATGCGTTCCAGGTCTAAATGGGTTCATTTTGCGTGTGATGGAAGACAGTCAGGACAGTCGGTCATACTTTTTAGACCCCATATGTATTCGTACAGTACATCCTTGCAGCAGGCAGGTATAGGGTGGGGGAGAATGTAGCTGTCTAGATTCAGTGGCCCCCTTCGGTGTTGTGGCCACTACAAATTTCATCCGGGTTGTGGTGAAGCTGAAGAATTGAAATGATACTGTTGGATAGAGAGACGCTTCGGCGAAAGTAGCTGGAACAAGGAGAGGATCAGAGAGGATAAGGGCAGGGACGGAATGAAGAGATGAGAATGAAAAAAGAAACAAGAGGAAAATGGTTAGGGTGGAGAATAGGTAAGCCTGGATAAGCCATTTGACAGTGAAGAACTGGTATGGAGAGAGCCTGTCAAACACAATTTGTTAGATTTTTTTCCTGTGGACAACTACTGTTTTGCCATCTATTTTATTTATTTATTTTCTCATGGTTTTTTTTACGAAATAACAAGGAGAATACAAATGCTACTGAACTGAAATGTGGAAATGTCTCCTCTCTGGCGTTCGCGTCTTTCATCGGAAAAGTTTCTGATTCGACTGCATCTCCCTGCCTCGTTGGAAATTACTAAACGATTCATCATTTTCTGGCACGCTAAAAAATTACTGACAATCTCATCTCCCATTCTCTTTAATCACAAGCTCTTTCATTATCAACCTGCTTTACACAAATTTGGTGCATTTCTAACACCTCGCAGTATCCTAGCTTCAAAGCAAAGGTTGACAATAACCATTTGTCGTTGAATATTTTTGAAAGCCTGACTCTTGATGATATGCAAACTAATGTGGATCTCCAGTGGAGATATTTGCTCTTGTCAGTGTAGAATAATAATTCCTGAATGTGCATTCTTTAGCATCTTATTATCATGGAGTGTGTGGGACCCAACTATCAGTATCCAGTCTACATATTGCACCTGTACATCTGTAATGAACCATTCTGACTATATCACTGGTTTGACACATTGGGGGGGACACTGACATCGTTCCAGAGGACTCTCAAAATGTCACAGAGCATTTTTCTTCATTAGTTAGTAACAAATAAGAACGGGAATAATGAGTTATTCTCTGGGTTGATTCTAATAGACCAATTATTTGTTTACCAACATTGAGACTGGATGCGCAGGTGATTGTTTCACACAATCAATTTCCAACCTGTTGTTTTGGGGTGCGCTGGTTTCAGCACACCCCAACACCCTTTTGTGTGTTGGCTAGTGAGGCGCGTCCTAACGAGACCTGACAGAATGGGTTTCATTGAGCGCATACTGGTTGCACGCATACTGGTTCTTATCAGTGTGACGTCGTCTGTTAAGGGGTCTATGAGCCACTGTCGATGTTTTCCAACTGACCTGCTGTGGTCAGTGTGTGAAAAGGAACAAAATACATAACTGCTGTTGTTTCCTGCTGGGCATTTTGAGACAGGGAGAAAGAAGCACAAATTGCGAATGTTATCACCCTAGATGCTAATAATGTGCAGTGGTGGGAAAAGTACTCACATTTTTCCACTTAACCCATTAAGACCTGGAACTGTGTCATTTTTAGATTAGAGCTAAAAAGCATTATTTTACACTTTGGGCTATTCAAAAATAGCAGATCTACAAGCTCATAGCGCGGCACCGAGTGCCGCGCTACGAGCTTGTAGATCTGCTATTTTTGAAAAATCTTTAAAATGTGTGCAAATCTTTGAATACATATCGTTTTAAAGCGAACATTTTTAACTAAAATCTTTGCTTCTGGGGGGGGGGGGGGTCCCTGGAACAAAATATTTTGATGGGGGTCCGCGGGCAAATACATATAATTTTGGGGGTCCTTGACATGAAAAAGTCTGAGCACCACTGATATAGAAACATACGTTTTTCAGAATACTGTTGGGATTTAGGAGACATGTAGAATCGGCTTCAGGTCTTAAAGGGTTAAGTAAAAGTATCAATACTGCCATGTAGAAATACTTAAAAATAAAAGTACAAAAGTATTGGTATCAAAAATGTACTTAAGGTACCAAAAGTAGAAAGTACTCATTATGCAGAATGCCCCGTTTCAAGTTTTCAAATGTATAAAAAAATCGTTTGAAAATAGCAGATCTACAAGCTCACAATGCGTCGCATCGCGACGCATTGTGAGCTTGTAGATCGGCTATTTTGAAATGGCCAAAATGTATAGGGTTGATGTGGTTAATGTATGTTTTGTAATAATAATCAAAATCTACAAAGTAACTAGTACGTTTTCAAATAATTGTAGTGGAGCAAAAGTACAATATTTGCCTCTGAGATGTAGTGGAGTACAAGTAAAAGTACTGAAAATCGGAAATACTCCAGTAAAGTAAAAGTACCTCAAAATTGTACTTACTTAGGTACAGTACTTCAGTACAAGTACTTAGTTACTTTTTACACCACTGGTTATCACACTAGATGCTAATAATGTGACATATTTCCTGGGGGACGATTGGACTGCGCTTTGTGCCTTAGTAGTGGCCCACTTTTCCCTCACATCAACGCATATAGTGCACAAAATTGAACAAAACATGCAGACTTCCGTCCACTCAAATCCATTAGCAAAGGTTTGGGGCCGGAGGACTGTTGTGGTGACTGAAAAAAAAACGTATCCCCCATTGAGGGTTGTTGACTGTTTTGTATTGAATTGTCCAACACAGTGTGAAAGAACCCATCAAACTGAGCCTCTGTGTTCCACTTTAATCTGAGACTTGCACCCCAAACACCCGCAAAAACAATACAGCAGCTAAAAGATAAAAGGCAACCAAAACAGTGGGGCATTGATACGGTGCTGGATGGCTCATAGAGGATATTTATGTAATCTTGGGGCACCAGGGCTGCCTCCAACCCCGGACTCAGAGTGGCTGTTTCGGAGCATAGGCCCAAGGACAGTAGCAAATTTTCTAAATCCCTGGTAGACGCTGAAAGTTAACCCATTAAGACCGGGAAAGCGTCTCTTGTCATTTTAAGATTTCTTTGGGCTATTCAAAAATAGCAGATCTACAACCTCATAGCTGCGCTACAGGCTTGGAAATCTGCTATTTTTGGAGGGAAAATCGTGAAAATGTGTGAAAATCTTTGAATATATATGTTTTTTTAAAGCAATTTTTTTTACTCAAATCTTTGCTTCTGGGTAATCTAATGTCTTCTAAATCCCCCCCCCCCAAAAAAAAAAAAACTTATGTTGCTATATATATATCAGTGGTTCTCAAATTCTTTCATGTCAAGGACCACCCAAAATGATATGTATGTAGCCGTGGACCCCCATCTCAAAATATTTTGTCCCAGGGAACCCCACCAGAAGCAAAGATTTAATTTAAACATGTATACAGTGTATATATATATATATATATATATATATATATATATATATATATATATATATAATATATTCAAAGATTTGCACACATTTTCACGATTTCTTTCATAGCGCTATGAGCTTGTATATCTGCTATTTTTTAATGTCCCAAAGAAATCATAAAATGACACACGGATGCGTTCCCGGTCTCAGTGGGTTAAGACAAGCAATGCAGCAATAAAACAAAGCCCATCCCATTTATCTGGGCAGCCCACACAACCTCTGGCCGAGATTTACGTCCCCGCGCGCCCAGTGCTACCAAATCTTCAAGCAGCCGTCGCTACAGATATTGATAGAGAGAGTGAAAATCCCACCCCCGGCAGGGTGGGGTGGGATGGGGTGGGATGGAGGGGGGGGGGGGGATTCCAACCACTCCAAAAATGTCCTTCCCATTAAGCCACGGGATCACTCACCCGCACTTGTACACTAAATATTTATAACTGGGATGTGTGATTAGACTGTAAAATGCCATGTGATTAGACTGTAAAATCAACCGCTTGAACCCCAGCATGCCTATATTCTGTGGGGAACATTCGCCAAAAAACAGCTGATCTACAAGCTCAGCCTGTAAATCGGCTCATTTCCGCGAAGAGATTTGGTGTAGATGCTGCTATTTTTTTTTATAAATCTTAGAATATATATATATATATACTATATATATATATATATATAGCATTTGTAACCCAAATCTTTGCCTCTGGGGGGTCCCCGGAACTAAATATTTTGATATGGGGGTCCGCGGCCAAATACATATCATTTTGGGAGTCCTTGACATGAAAAAGTTTGAGCACCACTGATATGAGAAACATACGTTTTTCAGAAACCCATCAGGATTTAGAAGACATTTTGTGGTGAAATTGATTTCAGTTTCTCCTCTTCTGTACTTAGTATATAGTATCTACCTTAGTGTGTGTGTGTGCTTGGTATCTAGTGCATCGCGGCGTCGAGAGTAGCGGTTGTGTTTGAGGAAGCCAGGTCTTTGATGAGCGGGTTGTACACTCAGGAGACTCAACGTGGCTACAGTTCCATCAAAGGGGGTGGGGGGGGGGGGGGTGTAGACTGTTTGAAAACAATAGATACAAGCCCTCTCTCATCATCGGATCTAAAGCACTTAATCCTGCACACAGGCGGATCTCCCCTCGCACCGACTGAAAAGCTTTTATTTGTATCCAATGCATATGGATTTCCTGTGTGCGGTGTACAGTATGTATGTCTGCATACCAAGTTGAGGAGGCTGGCCTCAGGATAGAGAGAGGCGAGCGGGGCCTCTCCTTGCAACCTGATAGCGCAATTTACATTTGGAGATCAGTGATTCTCTGAAGGAACAGATTTGATTTGGCCCCCATTTGACAATAGTGTACTGTATGTTGTGGCAGGGACCCCCATACAACGCTTGTTTTGTTGAAATGTTTCAAGAATATTCCGAAAGTTTCACGTTTTCTTTTTCACGTTTTTTGGAAAATAGCAGATCTACAAGCTGACGGTTGCGACGCATTGTGAGCTTGTAGATCAGCTATTTTCAAATAGCAGATGTTTATACTATATATATATATATATATATATATATATATATGTATATATATATATATGTATATATATACATTTCAATTAGGTTTCTTTCAATCAGTCGAGCTGAAATTATGCACTGATTATGCAAGTTTATGACAAAATTATGTCTGTAAAGAGCATTGAGCATGCATGTCTATTTTGCAGATTCTGCTATACGTGGCTAATTTATAATGTAAGGAATAATTCCACGGTATATTAAAGTTAAACATTTGAACCGACAAATCGGGGTAGGAATAGCACTGGGGTAAATTATTTTTTTGTTGCCTTGTCCTCTAGTGCTCTGGTAAAACATGCAAAGCCAGGCTTTTGAAGTTCTGATGGCTCTGAGGACAACGCTTACTGTAGCTAACCACCATTTCAAAATGCATTCACGTTTCAGCTGAGTGAATATAATTCCCCACTTTTATCCACTGCCTTTTGAATTGTATTTCCTACAGACACAGATGAAAAATGTATATCATTTTGCCCAGAAGAATAAGAAATTAATGTTTTTTTTTTTTTTTTACAATAACATGTAGGCCTTTGGGGGACCACAATGAAATACATTGTGCTCACGCTTTGGCTCAGTGTGTACAGTATGAACGTGTGCCGGGGAAATGAGTATTTCCATGGTTTAATAAGCCAAATGACAGCTTTAATTTCAGGTAAGTGGGTTGCAGTGCCCAGTGAAATCCGTGAGAAACAGCCCCTGAAAAACGTAACCACGAGAGCACTCTCACATTTGAATAATTATTACTGGGGGGGGAGAAGAAGAAAAAAAAAGAACCCATGACCCAGATGTTAACAGTAAAATTATAAAGCTAATAATAGCGATGAGGATCCTTGGCATTTACAGCCAACCACGCGGTTACACTATCCTGTCCTTTCACTTTTTAACCCATTGAGACTGGGAACGCATCTGTGTCATTTGAAGATTTCCTTGGCTATTCAAAAATAGCAGATCTACAAGCTCATAGCGCGGCACCGAGTGCCGCGCTACAAGCTTGTAGATCTGCTATTTTCGAAAAATCTTGGGGAAATTATTTTTTATATTTTTTCAAAAAACCATAGGATTTAGAAAACATCTTTAGAAGGTCTTAATGGGTTAATGTCCAGCATGGTGTTCATTCCGTGTGTAAGAGCCCCCCTAATTCCACTTGTTCCCATTGCAAAACCTTGGCAGTGCATTCCTCCACCACAGCACACTTTGCTGCACCATATATGTCCGTTTTTATTGCCTCACTGTTTCTTTGCAGCCGTGCACTCTGCAGCACGGATGCAAGTTCGCTCATGGATTTTCGATACTGCCCTGTATGATAAATCTAGTAAACGTGAATGTTGTCGATGATCAAACCCCCTAGAACCCTACCGTTTGATTTCATGCCCGCAACCAGTGGTGTCAAGTAACTAAGTATATTTACTCAAGTACCTAAGTACAATTTTGAGGTACTTTTACTTTACTGGAGTATTTACAATTGTCTATACTTTTACTTCTACTCCACTGCATCTCAGAGGCAAATATTGTACTTTTATTCCACTACAATTATTTGAAAACGTTAGTTACTAGTTACTTGGCAGATATAAATGATTACATTATAAAACATACATTAACCACTTTAGGCCTATTTTATACATAGGCTATTTTCAAACATTTTAGCTTTTGGTACTTCAAGTACATTTTGATACCAATACTTTTGTACTTTTACTGAAGTAAATTTTGAATTCCGGACTTTTACTTGTAACAGAGTATTTCTACATTGCAGTATTGATACTTTTACTTAAGTAAAACATTTGAGTACTGTTTCCACCACTGTCCACAACACATGACTGCTCTGGCCTTCCTTTCAGAATATAACCACGAAAGCACAAACAGCAGAATGACGCTATTTACATGCAAATGCCGCGGTGCCGTTGCAGGGAAAAGTGAGTGCTGCCAAAGAGTATTGTTGTGTGACAACAACTGACAAACGTGCTTTGTGAGCACACAACTGCAAGATGAGATGTATACATGAGTGCACTTGACACACAGCAAAACCCCATGGCATATATTTTTCATGTGTAAAACAAACACATAATTGAATCATGAGCATTGTGGCGCGGGGGTCCTATTCATTCAACAGACGGGGTTACGGCCACGCTAATAGACGGCAGATTGAAAATGAGCTCTGTCCACTGCATTGGATGCCCCGGAGTTTCATGGGAGGATAATTAAGTTTAGAACCGCGAGCAGACGCTGGAATGCTTTTAAGTAAAGGTCAACAGTGATCAAGGGGTTCCAATGTTAATATGGCCCTTTCAGCAAATGGCGCGCCCCGCGTGATTACTATGTATATCACCACGACGCCACAATAGACGCACTAATGAGGCTGTGACCTTCGTCTTTCGGTGACAACAACCGAATGCGCGCACTCTAACAGCACGTTGCACGGATCAACCGTTAATGAGCAGTATTCCCAGCTGACGGAAACGAAGAGTCCTTCAACATTACAGAGGGCTTTTTTGGCGCTCGCTCCCTGGCATTTGAGAGCAAGTGCAATTTTGTTGAGACGTATTCCCGGCGGGTCTTGAACTCCGGAGATGTGTTGTGCTTTGATTACTGCAACAGGAGAACCTTTACTCTCGGAGCGAGCAAAAGTTACGGCGTCGGGGTGAATGTGATATAGACCCTCGACTATAAACATCTTAAATGTCAACTTACTCGCCCTGTAAAGTCCAGCGATGAATTACCAATAGACCGGAGGGAGGGGGGGGGGGGGGGGGGGAGAAAAACATCTGAAATGTAAATGGATGTGGTGGGTGGGGGCGGGGTGGGTAGTTTCTGGATCTCAATCTTAATTCATCCCATTAAAGCCCTGTTGGAAGCGCCAGCCAGGTGGATTTAGAGGAGATGTACGGGGATTAGTGAGCTGATATCAATCACCCGCCGTTGAACCGAGGCCTTATCCAGCGCCATCGCCAACCCTGGCTGCCTTCCTCATTGATCCCAGCCAGACGAGGACTAGAAGCGGGGGTCTAGCAGCTCGCGGCTCGGCCCCCCCTATCTGCAGGGGGGGAACCCGTGGCGCAAGGAAAACGAGCTAATCTGAAATTAATACATCCAGCACAACGTCTGGTATTCAGCTACGGGTATATAATAGCCTGGCTGTGGCCGGGGTGGAGGGGAAGGCAGGCGGATGTGGAAGCAGAGACAGAAACCAGAAACGGGGATTTGATGGGGAGGCAAATAGAATCGCTGTTTAACCCGCGGCTCCTCTATCAGTCTGCCAGTTTTAGGGGGGGGGGGGGGGCACAACCTCCTCTCGCTTCCCCCTTTTGTTGCCTTTCCACAGCCAGCGCCGCTGCTGCTGTTGTGGATCTTATTAACCGCCCAGGCCCAGAGAGTCCAGACGATGATGAGCTCCAAGGGACACCTCAAGACGACCGTGCCCTTTCTCCAAGGGGGAGAGTAAACGGCGGTTAGACCAACGACGGAGTGCCTTGTTACTAACATCTCATCAGCATTCACTGAGACAACTGTAACTAAGGGACAAATTAAAGAGACTGGGAAGAATGGCTTAGTAATGCATCAGGGCTGCTGCTGCTGCTGCTGCTGGTGGTGGGAGGGGGGGGGGGGTAGTACCGCACCGTGCCTCAACATCACACATGGGAACGGGGGGGGGGGGGGGGGGGGCGGGGGCATTGTGACCTGACAGAGGTCCTCTCTCGGCGAGCTTTGGCAGATGTGTCGACTCTCCATTCACTATTTCTAATCCTGTCTGAAAGCCTATCTGGGATGTCAGGCTTCTCCTTGAATTGGCTCGTGTTCTTGGTGATTGATTAAAGTAGTGTAGCCCAGCTTTATCAGACCGCCCTG
>NC_137622.1:724700-765104 GCF_963280865.1 Gymnoscopelus braueri | reverse complement strand
CGGCTCCTCTGTTGCGCCTGAACCGTCGCTGATATGACTGCAGCTATAAGCAGAGGAGAAAGGCGTGTGTGTGTACGCCGCTGTTAGCAGGTTTGAATACACAAGACGAGAGAGGGAAAAAAAACCTAAAAGAATGAGGCTGCTGTTGTTGTCGTCGTCGCCGCTATTGTTGTTTTCCCAGTTTTTCCGAGAGCCTCAGAGCCATGCTGTGAGGAACCGGCGCTGCAATGAAAGTGTCGCCATATATACCCTCTGTAAAAATGCATGATGTGCCTACAAGGTCTACTATTCTCATAGGCACCAGAGAGGCATAACCCCCAATGTCAAAATGGCATGTCAACCTATTATCATTATTTACCCCGCGGTGTACATAAACAAGTCCACCGTGTGCTCTCTCTCTCTCTCTCTCTCTCTGTCTCTGTCTCTGTCTCTGTCTCTGTCTCTGTCTCTCTCTCTCTCTCTCTCTCTCTCTCTCTCTCTCTCTCTCTCTCTCTCTCTTCTCTCTCTCTCTCTCTCTCTACTCTCTCTCTCTCTCTCTCTCTCTCTCTCTCTCTGTGTGTGCGTGCGTGCGTGCGTGTGTGTGTGTGTGTGTGTGTGTGTGCACTCTGTCTTTTGCATGTTTTATGAGTTCAGGGAGATGCACAATGCTGAGATAAATCAAGGGAACTTTTCACTCAGCAGGAATGAAATTGTGCGCTTATCCAAGGCATTGTATCCGTACAACGGTATCCAACTGCAATGCTATAAGTTTATAGTAACAACATAAGCATCTTTTGGCTATTATTACTGCTAATGCACTGTTCCACAATATCAGTCCTTGACGCCTTTTCAACGGCAGAACCAATATTGCTCTAGGTTTCATCTTTTTAATAACTAAAGGTTTATACATCCCTGCACCCTGAGAATATCCCAATATCCCTGAGAATATCCTGTCTTTGCAGCTGTTATATATAACACTGTTTGTCAATGTCGGGTCCGGGGACCACCAGGGGTCCAAATGGACCATTACGGGTCTGTTAACTCTTAAGTATACAAATAGACCCTTAACAGGTCCATGTGGTTCCATATGTACACTCTCAAACTTAAAGTAACAAAGGATTTTATAGTGTAGATTGGGATCCAAGAGATAAAACAAATTGGGGTCCGTAGCCGAATGCAGTGTTTCTCAAAGTGGGGTGCGGGGCGGGCCGGGGACCCCCAAGGTTCCCTAAGGGGGATCCAGGGGGTCCCCAACTAATTTAGTTAATATAGCATTCAAATCAGTTCGACCACTTTAAACCTACAGTATGAGGAAATTGCAAGTGGGCCCCCAAATAATTGCCAAAACACTACAACTTTTAATAATATAACATACTGTACATTAAAAAAAAAGGTATCATCGTGATACCCATAAAAGGTAACTTAACACATTCCACGCCAGAGTTTATCATAATGTACTCACCAGTGCCAGAGATTTATTGTTGTTTTTTTGTTTTTTTCACGTCGCCACAGACCTCGCTAAATACCTTAAGATCGCGCGTTAAACTCTTTGTAGACACACAGGGTAGCTGTGTGAGTGGCCCAGAGAAGACCGTTTCAATCGGCGACATTCCATTTTGCAGTAGTCGCGGTTTATGTTAAACAGCGTTCAGCGAGGAGAAAAAAAACTCAGAGATAATGGCGGATTAGGGGAAGTTTTAGAGCGGCGGCGGGTGGGAACGAAAATCTCCGGATACAGATATTTCCATATCCGGATGCTACAATGAAATGTGTCACTGCGAGGGAGGCCTACAATGAAATGTGAACCTGCGAGGAAAAAAAATGAAAAAAAGAACACTTCGCGTAGAACTACGCGACTGGCACGCTGCGCAATTATTTAGGTTCGCGTAGAACTACGCGATTGGCACGCAATGTGTTAAGGTATACGACCATGGTCATTAGAATAGACGTGTTCTGAACATGCCGGCCATTTGGCTGCCGTGTTAAGTGGGCCCATGGGTGGGCCCCGCGAATGCTTTTGAGAGTTTCAAGTGGGGCCCCGGTCCAGAAAGGGTTGAGAACCACTTGGCTATAGGTCTATAATCTGCATATTGCACCTGTTTTGGAAAATGCTTATTTAGGCCAAGGACGGCTGTGTGTTGTGTCTAACCTACAGCTCCAGAGTCAGTCGTAGCTGGAGGAGACGATCCGTCTATTAGTTTACTGTGCAGAGCTCACAACTCCCTGTTATAATTACATCAGTCGGACCTCAATTAACTCACAGTGAACCTCAAGTTCAACCATATACTGTATAATGTATACTGCATATACAGTACACACACGTACGTACGCACGCACAGTATATGATGTACATAGGAAGTATACTTGATGAATGTAACACCCGGAGTTCTAACCCAGTTCCTGCGTCGGAAGGGAAAGCCCAAAGGAGAATTTTGGTCTTAACCCATTAAGACCTGGAACGCATCTGTGTCACTTTTTCATTTGAGCTAAAAAAGCATGATTTTACACTTTGGCTATTCAAAAATAGCAGATCTACAAGCTCGTAGCGCGGCACCGAGTGCCGCGCTACGAGCTTGTAGGTCTGCCATTTTTGAAAAATCGTGAAAATGTGTGCAAATCATTGAATATATATTGTTTTAAAGCGAACATTTTTAACTCAAATCTTTGCTTCTGGGGGGTCCTTGGAACAAAATATTTTGAGATGGGGGTCGGCGGCCAAATACATATCATTTTGGGGGTCCTTGACATGGAAAAGTTTGAGCACCACTGATATAAAAAACATGCGTTTCTTCAGAATACTGTTAGGATTTAGAAGACATTTTGTAGAATCGGCCTCAGGTCTTAATGGGCTGAGGCAGAGGCTCTGAGTCACTCTGCTTCACTCACCTCCCTTTGACACCCCCCCCCCCCTGATAATAATGACTATGTTTTTGTAACCACTTAACCACCGTAACACTTATTTTATAGTTCAGCAACTTGTCGCCCCCCGAAAATAGCGGATCTACAAGCTCACAACGGGTTGCATCGCGACACCTTGTGAGCTTGTTGATCTGCTATTTTCGCTGTTAGCGTAAAATTACAATGACATGGACAAATAAGGGGACGCACAAATAAGGGACGCCAGGTTGAAAGTGGTTAATTAGAAAATCAATCACTGTAGTTTTAATGTTAGTAATCGCTGGAGTAAAACAGTGTCACGCGCCACTTCGGTGGCTGCTTGTTGCCGACACTGGTTCTGCCAAGTTGGGTTGACGTTATGTCTGCTGTGTGGCTTAAGACGAAATTGAATTATATCCAAGATTGCATATGTCGCTGTGGAAAACTGCTGTGACAAATGAGAAGTTACAGTAGTTCCTCCCAATGGGATTTCCTGGCAGTGTGTGTGTGTGTGTGTGTGTGTGTGTGTGTGTGTGTGTGTGTGTGTGTGTGTGTGTGTGGTGGGGGTTGTTTTGCAGACCTCATGTGAAACCTTCAAAAGGATACACATTCTCACTCCCAACCTGTCACATTCTGACGTTGGGTCACAGGGGGAGCCCCTCGGTGTCACTGGTTGAACACACTGGGAACCCATTTAGCGTCACTTTTCAACGTGCAGGGTAGTCCGAGTGACGTGGCGCATATTGTTGGCCATGTAGACAAAAAAACACACATCGAAAACACGTTCAAAACAAGTAACAACAATCCAGGAACGGCGCTCGGCGCAGGCAATGCTGCTTGGCGCAGGCAATGCTGCTCGGTGCAGGCAATGCCGCTCTGTGCAGGGTTGCCCTCAGTGGTGGAAAGTAACTAAGTACATTTACTTATGTACTGTACTTAAAGGTAGGGTAAGTGATTATCTATGGTTAAAATAAGTGTTAAATAGCTCTATATTCTGATAGTACTCATTGCTATGGAGTGTTTGTTCAGTAACAGGAGTCTCCATGTATCTCCAGCTCTTTATAAAACAGAAAATGCATTTTCGTTTCAGTTTCAGTTTCATTTCCAATTTTATCCAATCAGGATAGAGAACTCAATCAGGATATAGATTAAACAAGTGGAATTGGAAGTGATGACACTAAGAAATGAGCAGACAAATTGGAACTGGAACACTATAAAAATGAAGCTTAAAAATTGGTACTTTCTCCTGATTGGCTGAGATTTTGTCACCTACCAGAAAATGTATTTTCTGTTTATTAAAGAGCTGGAGAGACGGGGAGACTCTTGTTACTGAATAAACACTATATAGCAATGATTACTATCAGAATATAGTGCTTTAACCTTTTAACAAAATACTTTTTGTTTTAACCCAAAAATATCACTTACCCTACCTTTAAGTACAATTTTGAGGTATTTACTTGAGTATTTCCAATTTCCAATACTTTTACTTCTACTCCACTACATCTCAGAGGCAAATATTGTACTTTTACTCCACTACATTTATTTGAAAACTTTAGTTACTAGTTACTTTTCAGATATAAATTATGATATAATGAAACATACATTAACCACTTTAACCCTATTTTATACATAAGCTATTTGAAAATAGCCGATCTACAAGCTCACAACGCGTCGCATCGCGACGCGTTGTGAGCTTGTAGATCTGCTATTTTCAAATATTTAGTACTTTTACTTTTGGTACTTTAAGTACATTTTGATGCCAATACTTTTGTACTTTTACTCTAGTAAATTTTGAATTCTGGACTTTTACTTGTAACAGACTCTTTTTATATTGCAGTATTGGTACTTTTACTTAAGTAAATAATTTGAGTACTTTTTCCACCAGGCACGGCGCTTGGTCCAGGCAAAAAAAAAAGAATGTTTTGTTTTTGTGTGTGTTGGTTCCTCTGTGTCCATAGAAACCGCCTACTCTGATGAGAATACTAACCACACTATCTGAAGCAGACTTGATGGACCTGAAGCAGAGTGATTGCTTATGGTGCCAGTTCAATGCACAGAGGCACTGATTGGTCAGCTTTCACATACTGTAACTCCAACTCTTGCGTATTACTCCCCTCACCGAGGGCTAATAAAGTAATATCTTTCCTCTATCAAAACCTATTACTCCAAGTATTGCCCATCTGGATTCCTGCCCCGTGTTTATAGATTGATATCTACATTAATATGGCAAAAGAGGAAACCCAGGATTAAATGGAAAGTGTTAACTTATTCAAAAAAAATCTGGGGGGGCTTAATCTTCCAAATGTAATACATTATTATTGGCCGGCTCAGCTGAATGGATTGACTGAATGAATGAAACAAGATGAAGATACAAATTGGCTGGATTTGGAGAGAAATTCATGTCCTCTTGGTACCTCTTGAGTCATTGCCCTCTCTGGAGCTTAAAAATGTAACAATCTCAAGATAAAGGATGAATGAGAGGAGCTGTACATATAAAGTCTGGTCTTTGGCGTGGAAAATAATGAATTTATCATACGAATCGATAGGAATGAGGATTTTCTATGCAGCAAACTGGACTCGGGTTTTAGTGTGTGGCCAGGGGGGATTCTATGAAATCTTTTAAACAATTACAAGATTCGAACGACTTTTATAAATATTTACAGTTGAGAAGTTATTTATTGTCACACATGACAATACATATCCCCTTTGGAACTGTTTTTAATTAGGATGACAGAGGAGAGGGGGGGGGTGTACAAAAATAGTATCACAAATATACAGCTGCTTGCAGTCCCTTGCAATAGGGAATACTCTGGAGATAAATGGGAAACGGGAGCTGGAAATTAATTTTATAGTAACCGTAGATGAGGTATGGGAGGAGACACAAAAAGACTAACAGCCCATTATGGAAAGAATTTAGTTGGAAATTAAGAATACTATACTGTATGTGTTGAAGGGACTGCAAGCAAATAGGAGATTATACCTACATTTTTGTGCATTATTAGAAGGGGATTCGTACAGAATGATTGGCTATTACCGTTAGAGCCAAGAGTGTATATTTTTGGGGGGTTGGCAAATAAGCAAGTAGTGTATTACATATTCTTCTTTTGGTGGCAAAAAAATTAATAAATTATGACTTTATTCTGGCTACGGCAATTACCGCCTATTAGTCAATGGCATGAAAGGTTGTTGAGAGTGTACACAATCCAAAAAAAAAAATATGGCTAAGCTCCAGAAGTATGACAAGAAATTGTGCCGGTGTAATAGGTCATTTTGATTTATTTTTTTGTTTTAGTTGTTGTTGACTTCTTCTCTTTTCGATAATTCAAAAAGAGAAGGTGGTTCCACCCTCATTTGATAATGAGGGTGGTGAGAGATTACTTATGTAAAAACATAATTGCCATGCAAATGTATATACAGTATGTATTTATTTTGTAAGTCTGCATCAATATACTTAGTTTCATTTTGGTTATTTTTGTTTATTTGCTGATGCCTTGAATGTTTTATTGATGCAGAAAGGCAAATACACGTCAAAAACCCGCTGGATGGGGGTCCGTGGCCAAATACATATAATTTAAAAAAAAAACGTTAGGATTTAGAAGACATTTGTAGAATCCCCCAGAAGCAAAGATTTGAGTTACAAAAGGTTTCTTTAAAAAAAAATATATATATTCAAAGATTTGCACAAATTGTCACGATTTTTCAAAAATAGAGAGGATTTCTTTGGCTATCTACAGATCTACAAGCTCATAGCGCAGCACCGAGTGCCGCGCTATGAGCTTGTAGATCTGCTATTTTTTGAATAGCCAAAGAAATCCAAAAATTGCACAGATGCTTTCCCCGGTCCAATTAATCGATCACGTTCTGGCTTGAACTAACGTGGTATACTTTAAGTTCCCATTTATCTGTATCACAATGAAAACCTATTTTGCATGTATTTTATTATTCGGGGGCACTTGCAATATCCTCATCACATCCACACCATTGGGGCCCCTGCCCACAGTTTGGGAATCGCTGCTCTATTAAAAGCTATTACAATTTGCATAAAATTTGGTTTCCGTCCAATATGCCACATAGACAGAGGTTAAACAACAATTCCATCCAACTGTCACTTTTACTTTTGTACGCAGAGGCTATTGTAGCAGTTTTTGTTCCTTCCTCTACAACACCTTTGATGAATAACAGCGGGTTCGCGGATAATAAACGCGTCAATCAAGGCACCGCAGCGGGAGCATGGTAGTCAAGATTGAAATTGATAGGTGTAGACAGTAAAACTTTGATTTCCCATGAAATGCAGAATCGCGAAGAAGGCACCCTTCATTTGCATGCGCTGCGGGAATTTTACTAGGGATTGCAGTGTAAAAAGGCGAAGAAAAAAAAGATCCCCCTCGTTCCCTTTACCACCGCCTCCTCCGTCTCTCCAGTGTGATCCAGAAATGTTCGGCTCGCGTCGCTATGTTCCCTGCAGTCCCAGTGATGCAGAAATGAGAGGAGCAGTACTTAAAACAGCACCCCGAGTCTCCCTGTCCCGCTGTAGCAGTGAGTGTACACCCTCTGCAGGGATTCAATCATATTTGACGAGTACTCGCTACCGCTCAGATATATGTGATGACTGGCCAATCAACAGGGAGGAAGACAAAAAAAAAAGCCATGTTTAAGCCATTCAATCCAGGAACGCATCTGTGTCATTTTAGATTTTAACCACTTTAACCATCATTTTATACTTTGGCTTATGCATCTGCTATTTTTGAAAAATCATGAACATTTTGTGCAAATCTTTGAATATATATTTTTTAAGCGAACATTTGTAACTCAAATCTTTGCTTCTGGGGAGGTCCCTGGAACAAAATATTTTACAAAATTGTTCGCTTTAAAAAATATGAGTTCAACGATTTGCACACATTTTCAAGATTTTTTCAAAAATAGCACATCTACAAGCTCATGGTGCCGCGCTATGAGCTTGTAGATCTGCTATTGTTGAATAGCTAGAGAAATCAAAAAATTACAGAGACGCAAACATTCAGAATCCAGCTGCACAATAATGCATGCTGACCGCCGAGGTCGTCCATCCTTCCAATCAATGGAATCTTGAAACGGATGACGGCGAGAACCGAAACGTGTCACCGCTGTTTCCCAAATGCCGTCCTCTCTCTCTCTCTCTCTCTCTCTCTCTCTCTCTCTCTCTCTCTCTCTCTCTCTCTCTCTCGCTTCTCCGATTCATCTTTTTATTTGTTTGTGGGTTTGTTTTCCAACAGGGACCCCCTATAGCAGCAGTGTTAGAGGAGGGAAGTTAAAGTAACAGTAAAATGTTTAAGGAGGGGGAGGGGGGGGTTTATAGGCCGTGTACTGTATAATATACTGTGTAATGTAAATGTTGTGGCTTAGCGTTATATGACCTTTCCGATATCGAGCCCTGTTTTTATCAGCACAGACGTTGCAGCGGGGAATAACCCATAATGGATGATGTAAAATGGAAGTTTAATGAAAGGAATCACCAGTATTTTCCTATCATTTTGTGTGACTATAAGGATGAGGGATAGTTCACTTATAAACAACAGAGTTATGGGCATGCTAAAGGATGGCGACGCACAGCGTAGTAGTCCTATATTTGTTTTCATGAACGTGACGCCGTGACCTTCTCTACCCTCAAATTTGCCCCCCCGAAATCCCAATCATTTTCCTTACATGTTGTGTCGTTTTTTTGTGTCTTGTGTATTTTGTCTTCTAACCACTTAGCACCACTTCGTTCACCGGAGTCCCCGAGGGGTCTATACTAGGCTTCCCTCTTTTATACCCTCTAGTCTGCAGCTTGTAGATCAGCTATTTTGTCCACATTCACTGCCAGGGGTTTCCTAAAACAGGCTGCAGCCTCTGCCAGCATTTTTTTTTAACGATTTTCTTACCTTTTCAAGTAGTCACGGAATATGTTCCGTGGTCACCGTCCTCACGGTGAGCCCCTCATTACACACACAGAGGTCTCGTAGAATCGGGGGGGGGGGGGGGGGGGGGATAATCCGATCGCGGTAATCCGTTTCATAATTGCAGCCAGTTGAAAATAGCATGTTTCCCCAAAATTGCATAGTAATAATAAAAAAAAGTACACAGGAGCCGAGATACAGGATTTTAAAGTAATATGTTAACCAGGAAGTGAATGGAGCAGTACATCTTTGGATCACGTTATCTCCTGACCCTGACATCCCAAAAAAAATACAATATATATTTCTTAAGACGTTTTAAAACGTCTTTGGCAGGCAATGTGTTTTTAATAAAGTAGCATCATACTGGCATTTTTCTGTTTGTTTGCACCTGTCTATCACCTGAATAGCAGATCTAGCGCTATGAGCTTGTAGATCTGCTATTTTTGAGAAATCGTGAAAATGTGTGCAAATCTTATTATGTATTTTTTTTTGCGCAAATCTTTGCTTCTGGGGATTCTACTAATGTCTTCTAAATCCTAACAGTTTTTTTTTTTTTTTTTTTTTTTATGTACGTTGCACTGTTATCAGTGGTTCTCAAACTTTTTCATGTCAAGGACCACCCAAAATGATATGTATTTGGACCCCCCATCTCAAAAAATATTTAGTTCCAGGGAGACCCAGAATCAAAGATTTGAGTTACAAATGTTCGCTTTAAAAAGATATACAGTATATATTTAAAGATTTGCACACATTTCCACGATTTCCCCCAAAAAATAGCAGATCTACAAGCTTGTTGCGCGGCACTCGGTGCCGCGCTACAAGCTTGTAGATCTGCTATTTTTGAATGGCCAAAAGTATAAAACAATGGTTACGGCTAAAATCTGACATCTAACACGGATGCGTTACCGGAGTGAACGGGTTCATATAAGCATGCCACAAGTAACGCTTTAATGTGTTTACATACGGCTAGATTAGAGACGGATCCAATACTCGCCCCTGTGGTTTTCCAAAGTGTCCCTGTGGGCTACTCGAGTGATTAGACTACTTTGAATATTCTTTAGTAGGAGTGTCTTGTGGGAGCCACTCTGCCGTGGATCAATAGCAGTCAGGATGATGAGCTGCGGAGGGAATTTTCCATTTCGTAAATCGCCGTTGTACGGGGGAGAAACCTTGTATGTCCAAAAAACGCTACTTTCTTAAGGAAACGTGTTCCAGCGATCCAGTGTTCCCGTGGAACCATTGTAGTTGTCATTCAGTCGCAAGCTGTTGTTAACCCGTTAAGACCTGGAACACCATCTGTGTCATTTTTTTATCTGAGCTAAAAAAGCATTATTTTTCAAAAATAGCAGATATACAAGCTCATAGCGTGGCACCCTTGTGCAGCGCGGCACCCTTGTATGACGAAGTCGATTGAATTAGCTTTATGAAAACAAAGACAAAAACAAACAAACGTAAAAAAGTCAAAATATGGAGATACAAGGTTACTGCCAGACAGCAACGAAATGTAAGCTCTTCAGTCCTTTTCTTCGAAGTGCAGACAGTTAACTTTGATTAATAATACAGCGTTTCCTTATGCCGTTTCATTCAGTCAGTACCGCATTATTATGACAGAGTCGGTGACAGTCTGGCAACCGAACCACAACCGAAGCCGAACACGGCCCTATGCTACCGCGGCCAGAGGCAGAGAGATATAATGGAGATGTAGGAAACGGGCCCCAAGTGTCAGAACCTCTCTACCAGCGTACATCAAATCTGCTCCCATCATTTCAGTCAGAGAAACACAAACAGTTTGATCCGTGCGCGCGGTCAGCAGTTAACTATTTATGCCGCGCAGTCGGTTGTCTGCCGCTCAGCGGGGCCTTCTGGAATCTGTCTTTATCCCATTTGGACTGGGAAAGAATCCCGTGTCATTTTAAGATTGCTTTGGGCTATTAAAAAAATAGCAGATATACAAGCTCATAGCGCGGCACAGAGTGCCGCGCTATGAGCTTGCAGATATGCTATTTTTGAAAATGTGTGCAAATCTTTGAATGCATTTTAAACTCAAACTTTGCTTCTGGGGGGGTCCCTGGAACAAAATATTTTCAGATGGGGGTCGGCGGCCGAATACATATCATTTTCGGAGGTCCTTGACTTGAAAAAGTTTGAGAACCACTGATATATACTATAGCAACATAAGTAAAAAAATGTTTTAAACTGTTAGGATTTAGAAGACATTTGTAGAATCCCCAGAAGCAATAAGATTTGAGTTACAAATGTTCGCTTTAAAAAAATATATATATTGAAAGATTTTCACGATAGAAAAAAAAAGCAGATCTACAAGCTGTGAGCTTGTATATCTGATATTTTTGAATAGCCAAAGGAATCTAAAAATGACACACAACAGATGTGTTCCCGGTCTTAATGGGTTATTTGGACTGTGTCTCCTTGGCCTTCGCGGATCATAACGATGCTCATGGCGGCGTTTATCCACTGGCCAGGCGGGGGGGGGGGGGGGGGGTAGGCAGCTAAGAGGCAGCTGCAGCATCCTCTCTCTCCTCTGCTTCTTTAAAAAAAAAAACGTGTCAGCATCACTGTGGTGATTAGCAGCCAGACTGCGCTGCCTCTTTTGTCCTTGATATGATGCCAGATCTCCTAAGTAATAATGACTGAATGGGCTCTGTGTCTGACGAGAGGATCCAGAGGAGAAGAGAAGGGGGGGGGGGGTTGGCGGGGGGTCGGGAGGGGGAGGGGGAGGGGGGTGGGGGTTAGATCCTCTTCGCTGTCACAGTCGTCGCAGACGCCCAGCGGGAGCTTTACGAAAACCGTGATTCCGTTTTTGACATTTCCTTGAATGTTGTCTCTGAAGCGTGCCAGTCTGCGTGATTTAATATGGCGTGCTGTTGCCTCGTCAAGCCCAGCAGCTTATGTAAAGGGCACGCCGGGAAAGCAGCGCTGTGTACATTCATTATTGATTCTGCCGCAATGAAACCCTTGTTTGCCTGGTTTGGTGTGGGGGGGGGGGGGGGGGAACAAGGGTCGCGTTACTGTCATACTGTAACTACAAGCTCAGAAAGGAGCTGCCTGAGCGCTGTAATAAATCAGCAGCCTTCTGCGACTCAAAATGGGAGGTGAGGCTAAATTGACTTTTTTTTTGTACAAGTATTGCTCCTTGAATTTTAATGAGGTCAGTCCAGGTAACACCCCCGAAGACCTGGGTTTTCGTCTTGTCTTGTTCCTCGCCGCTTATGTTGTGCAAATTCAACCTCGGCCCAAAAAAGCAACAGGGCGAACGTGCATTTGTAACCAGCGATTACACTCTCCCAGGTGAGGGTGACTACACTTCATTCGAAGGTAGATGTTCCCGAGGAACGATTGTTAAAGCGCTGTGATGATCGCCCTCTTGTTGTTGCGGGCCGGCGATACCGTCCGTAACGACACGACGGGTTTGGGAGGAGGGGGATCAAAAGCTCCGTCCACTGCAACCTCCAGTCCATTCAGCCTCTCTCTAAGGAACGATGAGTAGGAGTATATTTGACTTCTTATGGTTCTTACGGTAGAGGGTTGTATTTCCTCGCTTACGTAAATACAACACCTGTTTTTTTTTTCCGGCCTGCGATGCAGCTTCTGCTGCTGCACGGCGCCGCTGCTGCTAAGAGTCCTTTTGAATGACTGATGAGCACTGGGTTGGATCAAGCCGAATTTACTGGGTCCTATTAATCATGTATACCGAAAGGGAGAATTGGGGAGGAGGGCATTTAACGGTATGTACACACAGAGGACTGCCATCCCGCATTAACCCATTAAGACCGGGAACGCATCTGTGTCATTTTAAGATCTCTTTGGCTATTCAAAAATAGCAGATCTGCAAGCTCATCGCGTGGCATACCGAGTGCCGCGCGATGAGCTTGTAGATCTGCTATTTTTGAAAAATCGTGAACATTGTTGCAAATATTTGAATATAAATATATATTTTAACATTTTTGTTAACCTTTGCTTCTGGGGGTCCCATTACAAAATATTTTGAGATGGGGGCCCGCGGCCAAATACATATAATTTTGGGGGTCCTTGACATGAAAGTTTGAGAACCGTTTGAGAAAACGTTTGTAGAATCCCCAGAAGCAAAGATTTACAGTTACAAATGTTTGCTTTGAAAGTATATATATTCAAAGATTTGCTCAAACGTTCACGATAAAAAAAAAAATAGCAGGTCTACAAGCTCGTAGTACGAGCTTGTAGATCTGCTATTTTTTAAATATCTTGTAGACCTGCTATTTTTTTAATAGCCAAAGAAATCTAAAAATGACACACAGATGCTTTCCCCGGTCTAAATGGGTTAAGGACTAATAACCACCCTCATAGTCAGCACAACCCCCCCCCCTGTCCCCCCTCCTCCTATATTTATTACAGACTGCAAGGCCGCTGTGATGAGACGATCAATATTTCTGGGATGATGGCGGTAGAGAACTCTTGCAGTCGCTCTCTCTCTCCCTCCCAATCTCTCCCCCCCCCCACCCTCCTATTCTCCCTTCTCTTTCTTCTTCTCTCCCTCTATATGCTCCTTTTTTGCCCCCCCCCCACACACACCTCCCTTTTGGCGGTGCTTCAGCAGGTAGAGCGAGAGCAAAGCGAGGAGAGTAGGACCTCTGAGATGGCGGTTCGGAGGGGGGGAGGGGGGGGGGGGGGGACTGATGAAGTCCTCTCTGTGCCGCGCGTTGTCCTCTAAACACACACGCACTCCATCACCGTGTCCCGCGTCCTTGCCTGTGTCCTGATTTAAAAAAAAAAGTTTGACCCGATATAGTCTAGTCTGTCTCAAACAAGAATTAGTGCGATCGCGGTGACTCGTGCTGTTGCTGCCCCCCCCCCCCACCTCCCCCGTGCATAGACACCTAATAAACATCACACGCTAGTTGTATTCCAAAAAAAAATAAGCCAGTTCGGACAAAGTGACACCGAACGCTATTTCAGCATTTCAACTCGCTGCTGCTGCTGCTGCTGCTGCTGCTGCTGCTGCTGCTGCTGCTGCGGCTGGTGCTGGTGCTGGTGCTGGTGGGTGTTATGAGAAATATCCACCAGTTGCTCACTTGCAGCACACAGAACTGCTGACGGGGAAGGAAATGTGACATTATCTATCTGTCAATTTCAGTGGTATACTGTATGATACTGTGAAACTTTTTATTCACTGGTAGGCCACCTCTGGTACTGAGGTTGGACCAGGGGGGGGGGGGGGGGGATTTTCATGCAGTATCGCTGAGCAAGTGCAATGGCGGTGCCAACGCTCAGCTGTCCACCACACGAATGCCATCCGTATTAATGCTACTTGGTGTATGGGCTTATCTAGCATGCGTGTGTGTTTATGACAGGGGAGCACTTCCACAGTGTGGTATTTTTAACCCATTAAGACCGGGAACGCATCTGCGTGTCATTTTTAGATTTTTTGGTCTATTCAAAAGTAGCAGATATATAAAATACATATCATTTTGGGTGGTCCTTGATATGAAAAAGTTTGAGAACCACTGATATTATAGCAACATACGTTTTTTTCCAAAAAATAATGGTTTATGTGGTTACACAAATGCGTCCCCGATTTGAACGGGTTAAGTGAGTGAGTGAGGCGGGGAGGGGGGGGGGGGGACGGGGACATGGTAGTTCACCGAAAGGCTTTCGGGCTGAGCCTCGGCTTGCCTTGTGATAACGGCACCTCCAGGAACGTCAGCAGTGCTCAGCGGGTCCTCCAATGGCTGCCGATACATTATAAATCATTTACGCAGTCATTTTGGAATGCAATATCCTCTTCTAAACGTGGCCTTTTCTCTTTTTTTCCTCTCTCCTCCATTGTTATTGGAGCGAGTGGCGCGGTAAGCGCGAGAGAGGCTGAGGGGGGGACCCTAAGCCTCAGAAATTGAAAATTGATCAGGCAAGCGAGGGAAGGTGTTGCAGTCTGCTCCCACTGGGGACTGTAGATTAGCATTTACAGTGCTGTTACTGGGAAGCGCCCACGCTGCCTCCATACCTACAGTATCTCCGCCCCTCCCTCCTTTTGCCTCTCAAAATGTGATCTATTCAGACCGCCAACAAGGGAGACGTAATTGAAAATGCGCACATTTCCACGGCGCCCTTATCTGTACCGAAGGGGGTCTCGGGCTTGACATGTGACATGACAAGAAAATGTTATCGCGCTTTATGCTCCCCGAGAGTTAACTGTGATTCTTGTTATTGGTCTTTTGCTGGCTTTCTCCTGTAAACAGGCAGGGCTCGACATATGTATTGTTGATGTTAACATCTCTTTGATATAGAGAGGCTATGTTTATATATATCGACATCTGCTGCAAGCTGCGTTTCACTTATTCTTGCGGCCCTCATTAGCATTAGGAGGCACTGACTGCAAAGTTGTTCGACAGTCGAGTTAGGCCACAGTCCTTGATTATGTGGATTGATGATAGCATTAAGAGCTCTGTCATGTTTATGTGGGCTGTTTTATGTCACGACAGAAAAGGACTCCACGAGTCAATAAAAATGAGTGAATAAAAAACGGTTGCAAACTGGGGGTCTGTCAGGGAATTGTCATTAATTTTCCTGTCCTCTCCCCCCCCCTTGCAGCACGGGACAGAAGACCTGACGGAGCCCCGAGAGAGAGGACAGTGAAGGAAGACCCAGCCGGATCGGGCGGTTGGGGGGGGGAGCTTTGCACGACTGCGTCTGTTTCTCTTCATCTCTCTCTCTCTCCAACGCCCGCCGTTGCTCCAGTGTGGCGGCTGATGACCGCCTCTCAGGGGGCCGGACTGCAGGGCTGAGCGAAGGGAAGGCGGCTGTGCTTGCGGGGAGGGGGGCGGGGAGCCCCGGCGTGCACGTTGGTGGTCACTCGCGGTCCCACTCGCTCACGAGGACCATGTGGGGTTTTTTTTCGCCGAGGAGAAACCGTCTCCCGCCGCAGAGCCGGTGCGGCGCCGCCCGCGGCTGTGCCAACTTCGGCGTGTCCTTGTGGATATTAAGCTTTTGTTGGTGCTTTGTGGCCGTGAGAGGCCAGAACTACCACCCCACCGTGAACACGCAGTATGGGAAGCTCCGGGGCGTGAGGGTGCCCCTGCCCAGCGAGATCCTGGGGCCCGTGGACCAGTATCTCGGGGTGCCGTACGCCGCCTCCCCGGTGGGGGAGAAGCGCTTCATGCCGCCGGAGCCTCCGTCCTCCTGGTCGGGGATCAAGAACGCCACCCACTTTGCCCCCGTCTGCCCGCAAAACATTCACAACGCTGTGCCGGAGATCATGATGCCGATATGGTTCACCTACAACCTGGATATAGTTGCCACGTACATACAGGATCAAAACGAGGATTGTCTGTATCTAAACATCTATGTTCCCACTGAGGATGGTGAGTGTGTCGGGTAGACAAGACAAAAGGACAAGCCTCTCCTCTTTTTCCCCTCCCCTTCTTTCTCTCTCTCTCTCTCTCTCCCTCTCTCTCTCTCTTCCTCTCTCAGACTTTGTGTCACCTCTGTGTATTGTGTGCGGAGCATGACCTGTTGTCTGGCGCATGCAGTGTCTGTGTCCACCATCTCCACCTTCCATCTTTGACTTGACTCATTCCACAAGGTCTTTTCATCAACTCTCCCCCTTCCATGCCACTTGTTAGAGGTTCCTCTTTTGTGTTTACGCAAAGCAAAAAACTAACCAAACAAAACAAAAGTAACCTGAAAAAACACACACAAATTGACTAATCAATCAGAAACGAGGCTGAAACCAATCATCCAATCAGACCAGGAACAGATTGGACCGACAGTATACTGTAGCCATCTCGGAGCACCTCCCTTCCCTCACTGTCTTGACTGTTCTGGGGATATTATTAGCCATCAGTGATTACTAGCCTGACTCATAATAGTGAATGATCTTCCATAGGGTTGGTGAAATTCTATCTGGTACACAAGAGGCCTGTGGCATCAGCCTGACCTATGTAAGACCTGTTACTCTCCTTGGCTCAGACAGAGCTCGTCTGTAAACACAAAGAGATATGAAAGACCGTGTCCTCAGCCCAAGTCTGACACCTTCGCCGCCAAAAAGGCAAACATAGTATAGATTACTTTTTTGATTAAATCGAGAGACTAAAATGTTTTGTAGACCGCTAGACTCTTTGAAGTCACCCCCATTTATGTTATCACTGGAAGGAGACCCACACAGCAAAACGAGATGAAAAGACTAAATTGCTTTCTAAAAGACAATGTGGAAATGCTAGCACTTGTTGTTATAGCGTTGCGACTGCGAGCAGCAAAGCTGCGGCAGTCCCAGACATACACAGAGGCAAGCTGCTGTGTGGCTGTAATGGGTCTTATATAGAAGTGCATGTGAGTATGGGCTTCCTGTGGCCCAGAATGCAGCAAATTCATTCCACCATTATGGAATATTTCTGCAGCAACACCCCAGCTACCCTCTCACTAGGTTCTCTGATATTTTTCTGTTGTTAATGACCCTGGGATGGTAAAGGGAGGGGGGGTGGGTTAGCGGGGTTACTCAGTCTGAGTTGTTGCATGTCACCTACGGTCTTTTGCAGAGCCTACTGTTATTTCGTAGTTTTTTTTTATTCATTTCACAGTCAAAAGAATATCCAAGGAATGTGCCAGGAAACCCAACAAGAAAATATGTAGAAAAGGAGGTATGTAAAAAAAAAAAAAAAAAAAGAAAGAAAGAAAAAGGAAAAAAAAAAGCCGACATGGAACATAAGAGAGAAACTGAAAGGTGTGGGGGGGGTCCTCTCAACCCTCCCCCCCCCCCCCACCCACCACAGGACACCAGCAACTATCAAGCCTCAGAATCAGGGCACTAATTGGAGTGAACGTGGGACTTACGACTCAGATTAACCTTGACACACACAGTGGCTGTATGAGAGAGGAGATTGAGAGAGACTGCTGTGTGTGTTTGTGTGTGTGTGTGTGTGTGTGTGTGCGTGCGTGCGCGTGTGCGTGTGTGGGTATGCGTGTGTGTGTGTGTGTGCGTCTAGGGCTGTGGTGGAAGACGTACTCCGATTCTGGACTTAAGTAAAATTAGTAAGACCACGTAAAGTAAAAGTCCAAAATCTTACTTAAGTCAAAGTACAAAAGTATTAGCATAAAATATACTTAAAGTAGCAAAAGTAAGCCTTACTTTATATTTCGGCTATCAGAAAATAGCTGATCTACAAGCTCACAACGCATCGCATCATGATGCATTGTGAGATTGTAGATTACTTGCAAAGCAAGTAGTACCTGTCAAATAATTGCAGTAGAATAGAAAATACAATATTTGCCTCTGAGATGTGTGGCATCCAAAAACTGAAATCCTCAAAATTGTACTGACGCACAGTACTTGAGTAAATGTACTCAGTTACTTTCCACCACAGGTCTAGAGTGTGCATGTTACAGTGTGTCTGCCCTATAATAAGAGTGCATGGTGAGGAGCAAAGAGATTTCTACCCGCAGTAAATCAGGTCCCTGAATAATTAATGGGATTTTGTCAAATGACAGACAGGGTTGTGTAAGACCGTAAGAGCTGTAATTCCTCTTTTTACGACAGCATTGCATCGAGGCTGTGCAGTATCTTATGTGTACACATTTTTTATGTTTTTTGTTACTACATTAGATAAATGTTTGCATAATGTTTTGATTGTTGATTGACTCAGAAGCAGAATTGCTCTAAAGTGCTGGAATATAAAATTGGAGACAGTGTTCGCAGAAATGTTGGCGATGTTTCAAGTTGCTTTGACAGCACTTAAGACACCCAGCTTATTGGAAGAATTTGTCAAGCACGACATCTGAAAGCATCGGGGCCCTCCGCTGTTGATTACATTTGCACTGAAAAGTGGAGGGTCTTCTCTCTCCTCCCCTGAAATTTATTATTCACAATTGTTCAGATGGGGGACAACTGTTTGACTGGCATGACAGCTTTCATCCATCCACGGAGCAAATGATTTGAAATACTGTGCCATAATAAAGCGCCGTCCAATTTCCATTACCGACAGGTGAAATCTGAATGCTATTAGGAGACAATTCTTACCTTGTCTAAATCCACCAGAAGACTGGGGCAAGGAGCCTTAAGGGAGAAGTGTTTTTCTCTACTTGGGCACTATTCCCATAGTTATTTCCATCTTGCAGATTGGTTATGATAAAAAAAGGTGCCACCTAGTATTTTAATGTTGAAGTCAGCTGAATCACCACGTTGCAACGTGGCCAACGTACACACCTTATAGACGTAGTCCTTTTTAACACACTCCTTTTTACACAGTCCTTTTTAACGCTATTTTGCACCAAATTAATTACAGTAGTCCCCATCGAAAAGCTAATAACAGCCAATGCTCAAATGTAACTTCATGGATAATTGGAAGTTGTATTACCTCTGTAAGGTTTGTACTGTATGATGTCCCCATCGGATTGCATTTGACAGATGCACCGAACACCCTTTCATGTATGTGAAATGAAACATTGAAAGACCTCGTTTTTTTTTCTCTCAAGGTAACAACTAGGAAAATGGTTCAGGTTGACTTATCCTTTAAGACTCTGAACATTTGTAATTCCACAGCAAGCATTCCGTTTGCAGCTTGGAGGCCCTGCTGCCTATTTCCACAGAGGCACAAGGCCACTATTGGCCTCTCTCTTTGAGCGTGCACACTCAAATGCTTTGGTAAACCAATTTTTATTGAAGTCGGACTAGCCCTCCAGGCACTTCTGCTTCTGAACAAGTCCCAGTTGTAGAATATACGAAGAAATATCTCTTTAATATTCCCCTCCACTTGGAACTTTTCAATTATCTTTCCCATGTTCCGTAATGAGAAAATGGTTTTATCGTATGTTGGTTTTTCTGACACACTGTCTGTCGTGTTGAGTGGTGACTGTTGCAATGTTACTTACTTTTTCTGTAAGCATAAAGGCTGTAATTTTCAATCTCACAATGTTGTCAGGTGTAAACCTTGTATGTCCAAAACTGTTACTTTTCAGGAAATTGAAAAAAAAAGCTGTGATCCAATGGATCCGGTGTAGTAAATATTCAGTCACGAGCACTAGCAAAAATAGCCGATCTACAAGCTCACAACACGATGCACTGCGACGCATTGTGTAATTGTGGATCAGCTATTTTTGTTACTTTTGTGCGACAAAGTATATATATATATATATATATATATATATATATATATATATATATATATATATATATATATATATAAACATACTGTATATCTGTATATATTGACTTATTTTAAGCTCATGTTGAAATGCAAATACAAGAAGCATAATTCATTCATTCCAAGGCTATGTAGAGATTATACTCTGAAGCATATTTTATTTTGGTTAAGCCTATCAAGCTAGAAAGTTCCAGTCTGGTTTGACAACTTCAAAGTGAATCAAAGAATACTTAACAACAGTTTAACAGTTCATCAGTTTCCTCATTAAGGAGTGGAAGTGGTATATTTCTCATTTCTCACGTCCTCCATAGAAATCCTTGTACATAATAGAGCGATCTGTTTTCTATTAAGCGTTTTGAAGAGCCTCTAATGGAGGAAAGGTGCAACGGAGTAGAGTCATACACACTGGGAATACTGGATATCGTCGCTGTCGGGGTGGATGTCCAAAACTGTCACTTTTCAGAAAACTGCAAAAAAATAACCCGTGTTCCAGTGGATCCAACGTAGTTGTTGTTCAGTCACAAGCCCTTCTTAATACTTTTCATTGATTCAATATGATAAAAAAAAACAGCAGACACACTTTGACAAAGACAAACGTTTTTCGAAAATAGCCGATCTACAAGTTGACAACGCCTCGCATTGCGACGCGTTGTGAGCTTGTAGATTGTCTTTAATTTAATTTACATTAACCCATTAAGACCTGAGGCCGATTCTACAAAATATGTCTTCTAACGGTTTTCTGAAAAACGTATGTTTTTATGTCAGTGGTCCTCAAATTTTCATGTCAAGGACCCCCAAAATGATGTATGTAAATGTATTTGGCCGCGGACCCCATCTCAAAATATTTTGTTCCAAGGACCCCCCAGAAGCAAAGATTTGAGTTAAAAATGTTCGCTTTAAAACAATATATATTCAAAGGTTTGCACACATTTTCACAATTTTTCAAAAATAGCAGATCTACAAGCTTGTATATCTGCTATTTTTGAATAGCCAAAGTGTAAAATAATGCTTTTTTAGCTCAAATCAAGAAGTGACACAGATGCGTTACAGGTCTTAATGGTTTAAAAAAACAACAACTTTGAAATAACGGAGATACAAGGTTTCCGCCCCACAGTGACGATATCTTCTACATCTCCATTTGCCGTTTTAAGGCCTGTATCTCTGTGAACACGGTTCCTCTGGAGGAAAGGCTGATTAATTTTCAGAAAGAAGTACGGCTTTTGACTCCTGATGAAATTGTTTTATGACTGTTGCCAGGCAACTGTATGTATGTGGTCATGACAGGAGCGCAGTGAATGTCCCCCCTTACCTCTCACAAAGCACTTGTGTCTCAATGGTCAGGCCACGCTGCATGAACGCAATAACAATGAAGCTTGTAACAGTACATACAGTCCTATTTGGTAATGAGCGAACGTAATGTAAATCTATGATAATATGCAAAGGACAAAGCTTGTGAGAATAAAGAATATAATATCTGGTATCGATTTGAAGAGTTCCAGAATATGTATGTAAAGGAAATTGATACAATATACAATATTTAGTTTTACTAAAGCCCTTCATGTAGATACAGCAGTACTGAGATTTCTAAAGAAAAACAAAAATTACACATAATTCTCTTCAGCATTTCTGCTTTATTTTGGATAGTGACAGTAACCGAGAGACAGGTGGGTCGAATCTGAACCCGAATATAGCTTTACGTATGTGGTACAGTATGTATGCACTCTTAGCAGGTTGAGCCAGCCCCACACCGAGACATTCTGTATGCTATTGTCGGCGGGCATATGGCGCATTTACATCAGAGATGTACAGCTCATGTTTCCTCCTGGAAATGACAGGAAAGCTCTCAGACAATGAGCTGTGGCTGTGTTGTCCCCGTCAGAAAGATCAAAGACTGATTCACTCTCGTGAGCCCCGGTCAGACGGGCTCAAGACTAAATCTGCTCTCCGGGCCAGACAGATGTGCATGTGTGTTAGTCAGTAGAGCTACTTGTTATTCAACGGACGGCCAAGTGCCGGGAAGACAGCAATCACAGTGACTTGCAATCACGTCGTGAAATATTTCTCTTCGGTATCTTCCGTCATACTTTGGTTTTGACACACCGCTTTGGCGACGCGGCATCGCGTTCGTCTCGATTAAGACGCCGTTGCCCCGTGATTCGCGAGAACGGTCCCCTGTGTTTGCGGTGGTCACAAGTGTCATTGAGGGAACAACAGGCTGACCTTCCCCTTGTTATTCCAGTCACACCACACCGCAACGTCCACAAAGCGGGCGAGCGGCGGAGGTCGCGTGGAGGTGGCCAAAACCTGCAAGATCAGCACGGCTAGCCCACCGCTGGGCCGGCCGTGAAGGAGCATTATTGTCCCGACACAGAGCACACAGTATCGCCATGGCCTCGGTTATATCACTCACGTTATTCTCTCTGCTCGGCTCCGAGCCGGAGTGAATGGAGTGAGAAGAGGGGTAATGATGTGCGGGGGGGACACAGCTAAGCAGTATTCTGTTTCCCCCGGCGCTAGATTGGCTCGCAACGGGTCAATTCTGCGGTGGAGAAACCCTGATGAGGTCAATCTTTATCTCCCAAAAAGTTTACCTTGTTTAATTGATTGCTGAACTTTAATAGAGATCAGTAAACTCAGAGATCGCTTTGATGAGCTCCTCATTGTGGTGGAAAGAGTTCTGGTGATAAGGTGCAGGCACCGTGCTGCTTGTTTATCTGCTCACATTATCTTCGGCAGGGTTTTTACTATATGTCCCTTTCCCTCCGTTTATATAATGTCCTCGAAGCACCTCGCAGCGTTTTCTCTTCTTGAAAACGACTGTTTCTGAGAGACAACTAGGGATCGACTGTAAACACGACGCTCATCACTAGAAGTGCGGAAAAAATCTATGAGGTACATAAATCTATGCACCTCTTGGCTTGATTGGGGATATGCAGGAATACACAGGAGGCGGCATGCTGCCGTGTGTAACGCAGCCACACAAGGTGCCAAACCTGTAGATTAACGACCCCGGCAGAAAAATGGGACAACGTTTTTTTTCATCCTATACCCGGAGGCTGACCTCCAGTTACTAGAGAGCTATGAAAACTCCAGAAGAGGCCCATTGCCGGTTAGACTGTGTCCTGGCCATGGCAGACTATAACACACTGTGCTAATCCTTTTGGATGGCAAACTCAACCCTGACTTGGGGAAGGAAGGGGGGCAACAACCCAAGCCTCGCCGAGGAAACCTGCGTGCTAAACCCTAAGGTGGAATCCTGTTTTTATTTTTTTCCCCCCCTCCTCTCTCATCAATGAAAAGACAAATATTGCCCAATGTGATTGTCCAATAGCAAGGATGTCCCTGTTTCATTTGATAAATGAGTGTCGTTGTGAAGTGGATCTTCGCACAGGGGCCGAGATGACTCAAGCCAGTGTTGTTGCTGCAGCCAGCCAGACAGCGAGGGCTTCGTTTATGACAACTTAAGATGCAAGACGCAGCTTAAGCAGGAAGTTCCTATTCAGAACAACCTCCCCTGCTGCTGCTCTGGCCAACTCTCACTGTCCAGAACATTATTTTATCCGTTTTCTGTGTGAAAGAGACATACATTAAGGAGCTTAAACGTCAATGGTGGATCATGAGTGGGTTTTCTGAAATATACACAGTGCACAGTCTATCTTCCCTTAATTTGAGGGATCCAGTAAATATCACTGGGGTTAAAGAACAGCACGCAGGGTTGGCATCCACAATGTCATAATTAATATAAATGAATCCATGTTGCACTAAATATCTTCACTGAAATAGCTACAAGCTCACACGACGTGTCGTATTTTGACACGTTGTCAGCTGGTAAATCTGCTATTTTCACCAAATGCTCACGCGAGGGTTCATGGGGTTGAAATCAAAAGAAGCCCTCTCTCTCTCTCTCTCTCTCTCTCTCTCTCTCTCTCTCTCTCTCTCTCAGTACAATGTACATTCACTTATTCATTCATCTATTATATACACACACACACACACACACACACACACACACACACACACACACACGCACACGCACACGCACACGCACAGGCTGAAATGACAATGTAGTCTTCGTCACAGTTAGAAAACGGGGGCTGGGGGTGGGGAGTAGCTCAACCTTTTCTCCGTCGTCTCCTGTGTTGGAGCTGGTTGCAGATGGACAACTTGGCTGCCTTTTCATTGAGTGTATATTTTGGGAGCAGCTGAGGCGCAGTGTGAGTTTTGGCTGTCCTTTACGACAGGATTACTGCCTCCTTAACCTTTTAGCTGCATTCTCCATCATTCTCTCTTATGTGTCCCTCCCAAGCTGTTCCTTAACCTCTATACCGGGGAGGGGGGGGGGGGGGTACTGACAGGAAGAGAGGAGGAGACAGTGGCACTCTGAAACAGAAATATGATCACCTGAGGATTATACACACTGAATATAACGGCTCCAAATTGTCAAGGCTGCAAACGTTTCACATTTCACAGAGTCCCTTTCCACACGTTGACCTTTCTCATGTTTAACTCCAAGGCCCATCTATTGTCTGTGAACCGTTCTTTTTTTCTCTTTTTTTTTACCGCCAAAGGAAAGGCAGTTAACATTCAGGCCCTCCACAATATATTGAGTGAATTGTAGATTCAGTCAAGAAGTCTCCGGAGTATTACAACTGTGTGTGTGTGTGCGCGCACGTGACATGCACAAGTCCAAGGCATGCTGTTCAACTATCCAATTATTCACAGTTTCGTTCTATTGAAATGTTAATTTCTTTTCCGAACCCACTGCGTCGTAGGTGAGCCCATCAAATATGCCGTCTTTCAAACGGATCTGATGAATAGAGCCATTTGCTAGAGTTTGTTTATCAGGGATACATCAATAATCGCTGTTATGCTGATAGGCTACGGTCCATTATGAAGCAGTGTTAATTATCACGTCTGGAAGGCGTTGTGAGAATAATACAGTACTGGGTTCTTTTTACACAATCGGCTGCGTTGTTACCGAACGCTGTTTGAAAAGGCTACAGTCAGACAGTCCTGCTGCGTCCGCCGCTCATCTAGCATGTCTGCCAGTCCTATTTCAGCTCCAAAATATGACAGACAAGACACCGGTGGACAAAGTACTCAACCCCAGTGCTTGAGTCCAAATATGACTCAAATTTGTAAAAAAAAGAAAAAGACAAAGAGTATGCTTTAAAAAAATACTTAAGTATTCAAAAGTACAAATTACAATTACAATAATAAAACAGACGATCTACAAGCTCACAATGTGTCGCTTGTGGATCGGCTATTTTCACTATATTTGAAATACGAAAGTGGATCATTCATAATGTTCTTTTTTCCTTCCCAGAAAAAGTAAAAAAATATCCAAAAATACAAATACTCAAGTAAAAGTAGAGATACTCAAAAATGCTTTAGTTAAAGTACGGTATTCGAGTAGATGTACTTAGTTACTGTCCAGCACTGCTGAACACTGTGTGAAAACCACTATACAGTGAGGCAGTGTTGCTGCGTCGCCGTTCATCTAGCATGTCTGCCATTTCTATTTCACCTCCCAAATGTGATGCAGACAGCCAGACAGGGTGATTCAAAGTGACAGAGTATCCCTGTTGACATATGCCATGTAATTCATACCTGTCTGAAGTACTATCGCTCAATACTGTACTTAATCTGGCCCTCGCTCTTTTACAGCATCACAGCACAACCGATTTCAGAGCCAACACTCGCTAATAAATCATATCGATTTTTTTCCAAAGCACATTGACTTAGCTTGGTAACGTTTAAAATGTATTTTATGTATTAACATTCAGAGATGGAAGGGCAGGCCTGCATGGAGTTTGAAGTCAAGTGAAAGCGTATTTTGAATTTTCTTTTTCCTCCCGTGCCCATGATTTGTGAATAAAAACACACCACTATTGGGTGTAAAAAATACTTCTTAACGCTTATGTTTCGCATCCAGCGATTCGTTAGACATCATGGTTGTTAACCCATTAAGGCCTGAGGCCGATTCTTACTTATGTCTTCTAAAGCCTAACAGTTTTTTTTTTTTAACGTATGTTTTTATATCAGTGGTTCTCAAACCTTTTCATGTCAAGGACTCCCAAAATTATATGTATTTGGCCGCCGACCCCCATCTGAAAATATTTTGTTCCAGGGACCCCCAGAAGATTTTAGTTAAAAATGTTCGCTTGAAAAGAATATAAATTAAATTGCACACATTTTCTTGATTTTTCAAAAATAGCCAAAGTGTAAAATAATGCTTTTTAGCTCAAATCAAAAAATGACACAGATGCGTTCCAGGTCTTAACACATTGAGTGCCAGGGTCTTTTTAAAACAGGGTACAGTCGGTGCCTGGATTTGTAACAATTTTTGAACCTTTTTCAAGTAGTCACAAAATATTTTCAGTGATCACCGTCCTCAAGGTGATCCCCTCATTACACACATAGAGGTCTCGTACAATCGGGGGGAAAAAATTAAAAACATTAGGTAATCCGTTCCATAGTTGCAGCCAGTTGAAAATAGTCGAAAATAGTCAAAAATACATATTTTAGAAAAAAAGTACACAAGAGCCGAGATACAGGCTTTTGAAGTCATAAGTTAACCAGGAAGTGGATTGGAGTCTAAATCTTCGAAAAATGATATCTCCTGGTGCTGGGAAGAAAAAATAAAAAAATAAATAAACAAAAATAAAAAAAAAATTTTTTAATTTTTTTTAATTTTTTTTCTCAAAAACGGTCATAACCGTTTTTGGCACACAATGCATGGCTTCTCAAAAACGGTCCGGACCGTTTTTGGCACTCAATGTGTGGCTTAAACTGTAATGATATATTAACATATGCCTTGTACTGCATATCTGCATACTGCTTTGATTTCATTTTACACTTTTGCATTAAGATGCATCTCAAGTATCCCCATAAATTGGATTGCTCTTTCATTTGCAAAGTAAATAGAAATCAGAAGCATGACAACTTTCCCTGGCAGTTTAATGCAAATTCCCTAGAATACGAATCAGCCATAATCCCTTTAATTACCAAGCACAATAAATGTACAGGAACTTGCTTTGGTGACACTGCTACAGAGATAAATTGACAATTTACTAAATGAAACAGCAAAAACTTGCATTAAACTTATTACAGAGATTCAGTCTTTTGGCCACAGCATATTTATTGTAGTCATTTGGTGTGCCTCTGCAGCAGTGGTCGAAAAATTACTCAAATTTTCTACTTAAGTATAAGAATGTAGAAATACTCTGTTACAAATAAAAGTAAATAAAAATTGACTTGAGTAAAAGTACAAAAGTATTGGTATTAAAATGTACTTAAAGTACCAAAAGTAGAAAGTACTCATTATGCAGAATGTTCTGTTTCACAAGTTTTCAAATGTATAAAATCTTTTGAAAATGGCAGATCTACAAGCTCACAATGCGTCGCATCGCTATTTTCAAATGGGTGAAATGTATATAGGGCTGTATGTTTTGTAATAATAATCAAAATCTACAAAGTAACTAGTAACTAAAGTTTTCAAATAAATGTAGTTGAGTAAAAATACAATATTTGGATCCGAGATGTAGTGGACTAGAAGTAAAAGTATTGGAAATTTGAAATACTCAAGTAAAGTGCAAATCCCTCAAAATTGTACTTAAGTACAGTACTTAAGTAAATGTACTTAGTTACTTTCCACCACTGCTCTGCAGGAGCCTATAGCCAGTCTAGAACAGGGTCGGTGTTTCTGTGGGTGTGTCCGGAGTTAACCCATTCAATCCGTGAACGCATCTGTGTCATTCTAGATGTCTTTGGCTATTTATTTTGAAAAATCTTGAATCTTTGAATATATATATATATATATATATATATATATATATATATATATTTTAAAGCGAACATTTTTAACTCAAATCTTTGCTTCTGGGGATTCTACAAATGTCTTCTAAATCCTAACAGTTTTTTTTTGTACTTATGTTGCTATATCAGTGGTTCTCAAACTTTTTTCACGTCAAAGACCCCCAAAATGTATTGACCCCTCCCCATCTCAAGATATTTTGTTCCAAGGACCCCCAGAAGATTTGAGTTAAAAATTGATATATAGTATACATTGAAATATTTGCACACATTTTCATGATTTTTCTAAAATAGCAGATCTACAAGCTCATAGCGCTATGAGCTTGCAGATCTGCTATTTTCGAATAGCCAAAGGAATCTTAAAATGACACAGATTGGATTCATCTCTCAAACCGCTGGACCGATCAGCGCCAGATTTCTTGTGCAAACTGCCAGTAGGGCAAGAGCCTACTGTGAACCATGTGTGACATTTTTTCCACATAATGTTTTGTATTTTTTCGGAATTATTTAACTTTCATTTTACAATGGAAGTCAATGGGGCTCTGAAGGGGCTGAAACCTTGCCCATATTTGGAGTCATACATCATAGATTATGTCATAGACGACTGACGTCATAGATGACTGATGTCACAGGCTGGCCTGTGACATCACATGTCACAGGCTTCAAAAGTAGCAAAAGTAGCAGATCTACAAGCTTAAAACGCGTAGCTTCGCGGCACGTTTCGAGCTTGCAGATCAGCTACTTTTGATGCTTTTGTGTGACGCTGTAGTATGATCAAGTAGGGCATTCATTTACGAAAAGACACAAAAAGTTAGACTATGGAGATGGAGGTTTCTGCCCGACAACAACGATATATTGGACCTATGCCTTTCCCATGTGGATCCAGAGATCCACATGATTTTTGTATATAATTTAGACAGGACAGAGTAAAAAGGAAGTTTAAGGGAAACGTCAGCTGTTGTTCCATTGTTCTGTTGTACTACTATGCTACTATAATGTGACAAAATAATACCCTATGTCTTCTGTGTAGTGCAAAATGTTGATTGTATTGTTTCACGTTATCGGGCATGCAATCTGTATGCCCGATAAAGTGAAACAACGTATCTGAAGACATCGTTTCGCAACGTCAACATTTCGTGGAGCAATACACAGAAGACAGGGTATTTTCTTTGCCACACTATATTATTGATCTCCTCACATCAGAACGATAGGATTTAGATTAAAAATTGGCAACGTTTACCTTCGAGGACAGGTGGGGAATACAACATAAGTCTCTGGATGGAATTAAATGTGCGATGTTGCGATTATGTTGTTGTAGCACCAACCTGTCACACTACAATCACAAGCTACCACACTACAACCATAAGCTGCCACATTACAATGCCACAATACAATTCAATGCAGGGGTATTCAACTAGATTAGGCAGGGGGCCACAATTGTAAAATGACTTGAAGTCGGGGGCTCACAAGACCGTGACAACAAAACCATTTAACCGTTTGTTGTGCGCTGTATGTCCGATAGGACACAATAATGGACATGTTGTTATGTCCATCATGGTAACTTATTAGGGCCTGCTTCATACTGCATTCATGCATTTTGATAGGATAATTTCTGTGCCAGTCCTTTATAGTGCACAGGCTTAGATTTTGATATCAAGAAAATAGGAAGTAGATATTTCATTGTGTTCTGTGCACGGGTCCCTGGCATGGAAGCGACTTTGTGAGATGAGTATTGGAGGCAGTCTGGCAAGGTGAAGTGTTTACATGTTCGGACGAATGAAAGGTTTTTCCATTTTCTTTGTTTTGAGCACCCGGGTGATAAGAGCACAAGCTCGTATGATGTGTTTGAAGCGGATGAAGTTGAAGAAGATGGAAGATTGACAAAATCCACCCACAACTATCACATACGAGCCATACAATGGATGCATAATGAGAATAATTTCTTTGGTGTAATTAACAACATCCACTCAAAACTCAGAAAGTGTTACAAATGGATGGTTTGTGATGGATGAACTGCACTCAAAGTTTTTGACGTGACTTGAGGCCTGAATAAGGAGCTTCGGTGAGGAAGGGTCTAATCATTCGAATATAATAGATCAGTGGTTTTCAACCCTTTTCATATCAAGGTCCATTATTTATTTGGCATTTGAGCCACGGAACCACCGTTTGATGAGATTTTGCCTCTCAGACCCAAAACGTTTAATATTTTGTCATCGTTGAATAAGATTTTGTCCACAATTCCATGCTGTATTGATGTTGGTACCATGGGAGAGATTACAGGCAAACGTTGATCAAAAGAGCAATTCTTCTACATTCTCTAATTGTGTAGACTTCTTGTAAATTAAGTCATGCAGATGTTTAACAATAATTTAACTCTTGAGAGAGTCAAATGAAAGTCATTTGAAACCAAATGGTCAAATGAAACCAAATGGACCCTTACGGGTCCATTTGGTTTCATTTGACTCTCTTAAGAGTTAAAGATCTGTAATGGCCCATTTGGTTACCGACTCTCCATCATTTAGCTGGGGAACCACTTGGAACCCCCTCAAGGACCACTGGTTGAGAATCACTGGTCTATGGAAATAGTGAGATCCGGCATGGGGCAGGACTTACAGTACCTGGGAAGGAGAGCAGCTCAGATCATGTCTGGGTTCAGCTTGAGGTGGTGGGAGGACTTCCACAGTGAGATGTCAGCCAGACATGCAGCGAAGCGCTCTTCCATCTGAGTGGCAGAGGGAGGGGAGGGGAGAAACAGCTGAGTGTCCTCAGCATAACAGTGATAGGAGAGCAATGCTGCACTACAATCATAAACTTGTCTACAACACTACAATCATAAGCTAGCAAGAGTAAGATTGTATTTGATTTATTTGGATCTCTTTTAGCCTGATTGGCTATAAGAGCCCATAGTCTACAGAGGAGGACAAATACAAAATGTCGAAATTTAGAAGGACACAATGTGAGCCCGAACGTATGTGAACGTTTACTTTTGTTTTATGTGGATTGAAAACACAATACGTTACGGGTTTGGCGCTGCCCCTGTGGGGGTTTGGGTGATTGCAGTTCTTAATCTTGTATGCATTTATACACAAATGTAAATACGGATTAGCTACTGCCAGATGAACCTTAAAGGTGCCAGTTGAACCGTGCCCATACATAGGTCAAAAAGCCCTTTGGGAATCCAGTTGTCTCTGAAATTAGATTAGATCCAATCGGAATCACACAATCAGACTCCACTTTTGAAGCTCATCATATTTGGGATTATCTTTAAAGCAGGCCAATAGTATTGTTAGACCTTTATAAGATTGAGGTAGAAATTATTGGATCTTTTTTTTTTTTTCCCAAAGGACTTTTATGCTAGGATAAGCCAGTGATGTATGACTCTGTTCTCAGACATGGTTGCTGCTGGATAAATTATTATTCTGTTTTTTGTTTTGTTTTTTTCAATCACAATAAATGTTTAGATTTAGTGCACCTGCTACAGTAAACACATATGGTTCTTGTGAGGTGCGTTGATGTGCACTCGCAACACCGCAGTTCTCTCAGATTGTATTTGGGTGAAGTTCATTTGTTTATTTCTGCGTTCAATTCTGTCCATGTTTTTTTCCTGTTGTACCTGCTCTGTATGTTAATAAGAAATGTCCTTTATAATATTTGTTATAATGGGATTCATGTATTCAAACCACCACAATTGCTATTCACATGTGGTCTGGAATGTTGTAGCCTCTCTTCCCGTCCCTGTCCTACCAAACATGCTATTTTGAATTTCCCTGTGCCTCTCTGTGTCTCTCCCTGCTTCAACATTAGGGGCCAACGCAAAAAAACAGGGCGAAGATATTTCGGATAACGACGGTGATGAAGATGAAGGTATTTTCCATGGTGAACGACAACAGTGCATGGTTTTCTTCTTTTTTTTTTACTTGTGTTTCTCTGGTCATGTTGTTTTGTTTGTTTAATTTTTTCCTTATTTTCATTCTTATGTCATTATTTTATAATCGGAAGCCCTGCAGCAACGGTATCATCCATGATGGATATTTTGCGAGCGCGCGTGTGTGTATGTGCATGTGTGCGTGCGTCCGTGCGTGTGTGAGTTCTTATAAGGTATTTGATGGGGATGTTTCCTAGTACTGTAACTGCACACACATTTCATTGCAGGCAAATGAGACGAGGGCTGGCTTTGCGGATTCTGATGGATCCAGCAAGTGTCTGAGATAACCAACCCCCGAGGTTGAACCAATTTTAATAACCCACGCGCTGACTGAAGAAACTGTTATTACAAGGGCAAACCGGCAGGCAGTGAGATCCCTCTCTTTAACGTGCGGGCTGGCAGCCGTATTTGGGCCGATAATGTGCAGGAGGGAATGTGAGGCGGTGGTGTAATATCAGAACGTTCAGCGCGGGTCTTTGCCAGCCGATTTAGAAGAGGAGAGCCCCCTGGTTCAGGAGTGCTGCTGGAGAGGATTATAGAGGAGAGGGGTGTGGGGGGGGGGGGGGCTGCGAGAGGGGGGGGGGCTTGGGAAATTGCCGCTCAGCAAATCGCATTGTTCACTTTCCATATTTATCTTGGGATATTCCTGGCTCAGGCTGGATCGGCTGCCGAGATTAGAAAACCGAGAGACGATTCTCTCGCCGCAACAGAAACAGCTTAAGTCCTCATCCCGAATCCAAATATCAAGCGCTCTATATCGTCTCCCCCCTCTCGACACTTTAGAGCAGGTAGCTGCAGACGGGAATGTCAGCCGTCAACCTTAAAGCTCCCACCTTATAACGGCGAGCGTTTGTCTAGGATTGACTGGATTTGTGCGCGCGATAGTTGCCAAACAGCATGTGTGTGTGTGTGAGCAGAACGTTGTTTGCATGTCTGGACACATGGAGTTTTCCTGTTGAGTTTTGTCAACACATGTTGCAGGCATATGGATCCTGCAATGCGTTTGGCAGGAAACACGCCTCTCCGTGTGTCTTAGCCAGGTATAGGCTAATCCTCATCCTCGTTTAGCCTGGTATCGTGTCATCGTTGCTGTCGGGCAGAAACCTTGTATCTCCATATTTCAACCTTTTTTTTTTTTTTTTTTCGTAAATGAATTCCCTACTACAAGAGTGTCATGCTAAAGTGGTGAAAATAGCCGATCTGCAAGCTCAACAACGCATTGTGAGTTTGTAGATAGGCTATTTCCGCTATTTTGGAAATGATATTATTATTATAAATATTGAACCAATGAAAAGCCTTAACTAGAGTTTGTGACTAAATAATAACTACATTGGATCCATAGGAAAACAGGTTAAGTTTTTTTATCCATTTTCTGAAAAGTTAACAGATTTGGACATACAAGGTTTCCACCCGACAGTGACGCGATAAGCTCACACGTTTGTGTTTGAGTGGTTCTCTCCGTGGAACAGACAGAGGCCAGTTGTGCCGTAGGTCCTGCTTGGGATTTTGAGCCCATGCTAGCTATGAGAGGCCGGCTGGCCAGCGGAACAGCCAGGCGGGTTGTTTAACAGCCTGCAGTGTGCTTCCAGTTCCAGCCCTCGTGCCAGTGGTCTCCTCTCTCTCTCTCTCTCTCTCTCTCTCTCTCTCTCTCTCTCTCTCTCTCTCTCTCTCTCTCTCTCTCTCTCTCTCTCTCTCGAATGGAAGCACCACGCTGGCCTTGTTCACCCGACAGGAAGTGTTTCCATGGCACCACTTTGACACGCAGGTGTTTTCTTCATTTGAGCCCACGGCAAGCTGTTGCTTCTGAAGCCAAATTGCCGTTAGTCTATGCCTTGACAATCTGTGAGTGTGTCTGGGGGTGTGTGTGTGTGTGTGTGTGTGTGTGTGTGTGTGTGCGTGTGCGTGTGCGTGTGCGTGTGCGTGTGCGCGTGTGCGTGTGCGTGTGCGTGTGCGTGTGCGTGTGCGTGTGTGCGTGTGCGTGTGTGTGTGTGCGCGTGCGTGTGTGCGTGTGTTACTATGCTTGTGAGTATAGTAGCATTTAAGAATGAGACACCATGAGGACCATTTTCCTGAGAGAAATTGTTGTTTTATTATACATAAAAGATTTGGGGAGTTGGGCATACAATTAGGAAAAGATTCAGGTTGGGGCATTACGGTTAGGATTAGACATTTAGAGTTTAGGTTTAGAGGTTGGGGTTAGTGTTACGCCTGACTTATACTGAGTTGTGTGCCAGTGTCGCACACCAAACATAACAATAACAACAATATAATTAAAATAAATAAGACATTTCCATTATCGTTGCTGTCCGGCAGAAACCAGCTAACGCCATTTTGACGCTTTTGCATTTTTTTCCATAAATCAGGGCCATTGAACACCCTTTACGTCTGTGTGTTGGTAAAAAAAATATTGAACCAATGTAAAAGCATTAAAAAGTGCTTCTGACAAAACCAGCTAACTCCATTGGATCCTCAAACTTTCTGCTAAACCAGCGAAGTCCACCGGAGTTAGCTGGTTTTGCTGACTCCAGGTTCCACCCCCTGTTGACCTCCAACCTCATTGTGAGCTTGGAGGTCCATTCAGCTGTTCTTATCAATGATAAACAAAACCTCCTAACTCCACTTTTTTTCATTTCCTGAAAAATTAACATTTTGGAGTTAGCTGGTTTCTGCCGGATCACAGAGATATATATAAATATAGCGTTATAGTTAGCGTTTAAAATGGCATTCATAAAATCACTGTCCAAAATTTTTCCCCTTCCTCACCAGTATAGAAATGTGTGCGTGTGCATCTCAGCCTATACGTGCACACGCCTGCGCTGCTCTCCCTGCGGAGCGAGTCCCACGCGTGCCAGGGTCCCGGGGCGCGCGGCCCCTATAAGTCCATTCAGAACCGCTGACGAGTGCCCGATCCCTTTGTCTGCCAGGTCTTCGCATGCAGACCCCCAGTGGCTCGCTTCTCCGAGCTGCCGCGCAAGACTAGCCCCAGTGTAAAACGTGACAAGTCTATTCTTTACCGAGCGAAACTAATGCCATTTACCGAGCATCACCGTAGAAGCAACAATGCGGCCGCGGGCCAAATCTGCCACATCCGCGCACCGTGGCTAATGCATGTGTGACACTGTTGGCCATCGACCGTCAACCGTGATCCAGAGGATTCCCCATTGTTCTGAAGAACAATGTCTTTATTGAAATACCACAGCCAGGGAAGTCATCCAGGACCCCCCCCCCCCACCACCACCCAAACACGCACACACACACACACACACACACACAAAGATAACTCAACCGCAATGGGGAGAAACACCAGCTATAAAAGGATGGATGGTGTTCACAGAGCAAAACATAAAGTCCCACTAAGCTGTCTCTCCCGTGCTGCAACCGGTGATATAACATAGCAGCACTAGCAGTGCAGGCAAACACTGTGATTCTGAGTCTGCGGTAAATGTCCTTATGCATTACCGGGGTAAATCTAACATTTGTATTCCAAGGTAAAGGGCAAATGGAATGGAGCATATGCAATTCCCCTCCACTATCTCGCCGTCTCTTTAGCCAAACCTTCTCCCTCTCCCTCTCCTGCCCACATATTCCCCTTCAGGCTAGCGAGCTCCTGTCTTGTCTGGTGTCTGATCCCCCTCCATCTCTCCGGTCTGTTCAACCCAGCATTACCATGCTGTCTCTGTTGGCAGACAGTCCGTCCTGGGCTAATTTGCCTCCTAGCACCACCATATTTCAGCTGCCCCTCTCCCTGTTACACAGTCAAAAACCCTCGGCCTTGATTTAACCCATTAAGACCGGTAACGCATCCGTGTGTCATTTTTCAGATTTCTTTGGCTATTCAAAAATAGCAGATATACAAGCTCATAGCGCGGCACCGAGTGCCGCGCTATGAGCTTGTAGATCTGCTATTTTTGAAAATTCGTGGCAAAATCTTGGATTATATATTTTTTAAAGAGAAAAATTTTTAAAATATTTAGTTCCAAGAACCAGTAAGGATTTGAGTTACAAAAAAAAAAATTGCACAACTTTTCATGATTTTTCAAAAATAGCAGATCTACAAGCTCATTGTAGACTCGGTGCCGCGCTATGAGCTATGTATATCTGCTGTTTTTTAATAGCCCAACGAAATTTTAAAATGACACACAGATGCGTTCCCGGTCTTAAAGAGTTAACTCCGAGAGTGTACAAATGGAACCAAAATGGACCCTTTGGTTCCATTTGAACACTCTCGGAGTTACGAATGGTCAAATCAACCCTGAGGATTTTACTGTGTAATCTCTGTACCCCTGTCCATCAGACAGACAGTCTGTCTGCCTCTCTGTCGATCTCTCAGAGCGGCAGTCGCTCCCTCGGCACCCCCCCGAAAAGGGCATTGTAATTCTGCGGCGCTGCTCTCTAACCGGCAGCAAAGGAGAGCGGGGCCGGCTCCGGGTTTGCAGTGATTTACCCACTGGGCTGCATCACAATCAAGGCTCTCATTTTTACCGAGGCTGTTAACGCCGTTGTAACAGAGAGAGAGAGGGAGAGAGAGCGAGTGAGAGCTTTCAATCAACCTCCTGGTGCCGTTAGATAAATGCGGGCATGTAAATACAGCAAGTGGGTCTGTGTCGCCGGCACCGCTACGTCTCCCAAGTGGGCGATGGCGGGCGGCGGCACCGAGGTGCTGCGCCCCGGAGTTGGGAGCGAGGCCGACACCCCCACCCCCCAACAAACACATGCACACACGCACACACACACACACACACACACACACACACACACACACACTCTCTCTAGAGTCTCTCAGGCTTAGACAGCCTCAGCCTCACCCTCTCTGACAGCTGATGGATACGTGTGTGTGTGCGTGTGCGTGTGTGTGTGCGTGCCACTTGGCATGCTGAGACTCCAGCTCTAACCATTCCCCCCTGTGTACCGCGCACTGCACGTGCATGAAGCCACACACAGACACACATAGGCTATACACGCCATTTAGTCAGTCAGGCGTGTACACATACATGCATGCATGCGCACACGCAGCACACGCACGCATACCCACAGTCCTCCCGCAACCCTCTGAGAGGTGCCGTGCCAGGGATGTGAGCCGAGCTCCACCTGTCCGGGTATTAACATTAATTCCACTGGTCTCCCCATCCAACGTAGCCCGCAGCTCGGCTCAGGCAGGCCTGGAGAGCACTGAATCCACAATGGGGGCAATTCACACACTGCTTCCCCATTCTGCCACTATCCCATTCTCTCTGATGTGGCGGGGATGAGGAATCGTGCCCCCCCTTGAAGCACATTTATGAGGAGATATTTGGAACGCCGCAGCTCGGGCCTCCTTCCTAAGATAAGCATTGCTGCTAATGGCCGATCCACAAGGGCATCATTTGAGCCTTTCAAAGCAGAGTCGCTGCGTTCTCCGTTTCATTATTTTTTTGTCTCTTTCTTTTCTTTTTTTGCCCTTTTTGCTCTGCAGTGGCGGGGGAATAATTGGCACGGCTATATGACGTCCCAAAACACGAGGCTTTCTAAAACTTTGGGCCACGCGATGAGAGCGAGGACAGAAGGTTGAAATTAGTTTGCGGGAGCGCTTTGATTGTGTCCTCGCGCGACTCTGTGCAACGAAGTACACTGTCATGCACGGCCAGTGCCTATTATTGCCTAATTTGTGGGTGCCTATATGAATGTATTAACCACATTAACCCTGGCGGTTGCAATTTATGTATTAACCCATTAAGACCTGAGGCCGCGTCTAAAAAAATGAAAATCCTAACAAATTTTCTGAAAAAAAAATGTTCTGAAAAAAAAATTCACGATTTTTCAAAAATAGCAGATCTACAAGCTCGTAGCGCGGCACTCGGTGCCGCGCTATGAGCTTGTAGATCTGCTATTTTTGAATAGCCTAAAGAAATCTAAAAGTGACACAGATGCGTCCCAGGTATTAATGGGTTAATAGTGAAAATATTATCACTATTTGTTGTATGACAAAGTTTATATGGCTCATTTGGTTAATATTTTACGCATCTAAAAGCTAATATAAGACGTAACGCGATGTGAGAGTGCGGACTCTAACCGACGCCAACTCTGGACTCCTTGATCGCTGCTCTTCACTCCCTCCTATCCAGCATCTGGGTCTAGGGCTGTCACGATTCCATAATTTAAGTTGACGATAAATTATCACTCAAATAATTGAGATTTAACGTTTTAATTGTGTTTCTGTCGTTGAAAATTAATGGAACATTATGAATAAAAATTACATTTCTGTTTGGCTCTAAGTTGGGGCAGATATGACAAATAACACATATTTAATTACTTTATACTTAAAAATAAACATTAATAGTGGAAATAGCCGATCTATAAGCTCAAAACCCGTCGCGATGCGACGCGTTTTGAGCTTATCGCAACGCGTTTTGAGCTTATAGATCGGCTATTTCCACTATTAATGTTTATTTTTAAGTATAGTGGAAATAGCCGATCTATAAGCTCAAAACTCGTCGCATCGCTATTTTTGACATTTTCTGAAAATATCTGACATTTTTTAACATGGAATTGATTATGACGATTATGACGATTATGCAAAAATAATTTCGATAATATAAAATAATTGCTATTAGATGATTATGTAATAATTGTGACAGGCCTATCTGCTGTTGCCTCCCTGCCTTTTGGTTAAGATCCAGTGTAGTACCAATATAAGATAGGATAAAGTCTCTGGAGGGAAATCAAGGTGTCAGTAACAGACAGGTCAGGTCTTAACCCTTTATGACCGGGAACGCATCTGTGTCATTTTAAGATTTCTTTGGATATTCAAAAATAGCAGATCTACAAGCTCATAGCGTGGCACTCGGTGCCGCGCTATGAGCTTGTAGATCTGCTTTTTTTTTTTTTAATCATGAAAATGTGTGCACATTTTCAATACATATGTTTTAAAGCGAACATTTTTAACTCTAATATTTGCTTCTGGGGATTCTACAAACATCTTCTAAATCCTAGTTTTATGAAGAAGAAAAAATATGTTGCTATAATCAGTGGTTCTCAAACTTTTTCATGTCAAGGACCCCCAAAATTATGTGAATTTTTGCCGCGGACCCCCATCTCAAAATATTTTGTTCCAGGGACCCCCCAGAAGTTGTAACAGAGTAAAAAATGTTCGCTATACGGAAAAACAGATATTCAAAGATTTGCACACATTTTCACGATATTTCAAAAAATAGCAGATATACAAGCTCATAGCGCGGCACTCGGTGCCAGGCTGCCAGCTTGTTCATTTTGTTGGCATCCCTAGTGATCCACCGCAAAAAAAGAGGACACCGGCTACCACAGCCTGGTAGAACACCTGCAGAAGCCTGTTATAACAACTTAACACCTTGGGTGCCAAAACCGGGAATCTACGGTTTTGCATAAAGTGACGTTGAGTGCCAAAACCGTGAATCTCCGTGAAATCAATCTTTTTGCTTTTTTTCGTTTTTTTCCACAAGGGGGGGGGGGGCTAGCGCAGCTCTGGAATCACCCACGGTGACTCTGAGAAGGAAGGGACAGATGGATCACGTGCCCCAAAAAAACTGGCTCCCGTCCGCTCCCAATCTCCTTGCGAAAAAACTCCATATTTCCTGTTTACTTTTTACAGTGGGGAAAACCACTCACTTTTGATCCGAGATCACTCATGGTGACTCGCGTGAGAGATGTTATTGTTCCAGGCGTTTTGCCAGGACCATCCACCATCGTGCACGCATATAATGTTCACAATCGGGTGCTCGTCGTGGAGTCTGCAGCTGTAAACAGCGTATAGCGTTACAAACGGTGAGATCTCTGGCACTCGACGTCACGTTTTTAATAAAACTCTGGCACCGAATGTGTTAAACATAAGTTGTAATTAAGTTGTTAGAATTAATTACTGTGTTTCTGAAGTGACGTTGAGAGGGGATAATGCAGCTCAAATGTGTTAATCATCATGCTGATGACGTTCCTCCACGACTGCATAAGGCTGCATATCTTCTGCTATAACCCCCAAAGCTTTAGTTGTGGAGTTTCCCTGTCTGAAACTGCCGAGATACTCTGTTTAACCCTTTAATACCTGGAACGCATCTGTGTCACTTCTTGATTTGAGCAAAAAAAAAAGCGTTATTTTACACTTTGGCTATTCAAAAATAGCAGATATACGTAGCGCGGCACCGAATGCCGCGCTACGATCTTGTAGATCTGCTATTTTTTGAAAAATCGTGAAAATGTGCATGTGCAAATTAACTCCAATCTTAGCTTCTGGGGGTCACTGGAACAAAACATTTTGAGATGGGGGTCAGCGGCCATATACATATCATTTGGGTGTCCTTGACATGAAAAGTTTGAGCACCCCTGATATAGAAACATACGTTTTTAGAAAACTGTTAGGATTTAGAAGACATTTGTGGAATCGGCTTCAGGTCTTAATGGGTTAAATGCAAGCCCCCAGAACTACGGTAGAACAGTGAAGCGGCCAAGCCTGGTGGTCAAATCTGAGAATGCACTTAAATGCTACTGCTCGTGCGTCTCCCGTTTTGCGCGCATGCTCACGACGCGTCACGACGCGTCACGACCCATGGATCCATTCCATTGGTTCCATATTGGTTCCTATTCTTACTTCCGGGTGCTTCAAAACGCCACTGAGCACTTTAATAGAAATGAATAGCTGGGGGCGGGGAAATCCGCCCTCTAGATATATTATAACTCTATGGTTAAATGCTGTGGTGAGACGGAGTTACTCCCCTCGTTGCGCTGTCAACGGCCAATGGGTAAATGGATCGTCATGTTGGAA
>NC_137622.1:672200-719700 GCF_963280865.1 Gymnoscopelus braueri | reverse complement strand
AGAATTTGGGCTCTCTGTCGCTATAGCAACCACAATACAATACAGCAGTTTTGAATCCGAGCCCAGCGGTTTGCGCGCTCTCTTTCTCTCCCCCTCATTCTCACCACTTTCAAGGCTTAGGGAGGAAAAATAAAAAGTGTTGGGGAGGTGAACATGGACAGACAGAGTCTGTGAATGAGAGAGATACAAAGTGAAGGAGGGAAAAGCGATGGGCCAAAGAGAGAGAGAGAGGGGGGGGGGGGGTGGGTGTGGGGGTGGGGTGAGGAGGTTAAGAGTGAAAATAAGAGAGAGTTTCTTGTCTTGTCTCCCAGCTCACCGCCAGCCTGTCAGTAATTCAGTGTGTTCCTCACACAGGGGATTTTCACACACACACAAACACACACACACGCACGCATGCACAAACGCACAAACACAAACACAAAACACACACACACGCGCATGCACTCACCTACCACCACCCCACTGCCTCTGGACGCACTTTATCTGGCTAGAGTGTCACACCAGCTGGGTATCAAATCTTGGTCCAGGGGGATAAAATAAATACCCTTTTTACAAAAGCTCAAGCGCAAATTTCACTGCCTTCAGCGCCAAGCAAGACAGTGCAAATAAATAGCTGCCCAAAGACAAGCCTGTGTAAAGAAGGGAAAACCATGGAAGCATTGTGTAATTAGCTGGTGTGTTTTCCCCCTATCACTGTCAGACCAGATTAGCCTGCTCCCTGGTTTGGAGATATGTCAGAGTACCTCTCTCTTTATTCTCACTAATGGCTTCCTGCGGGTCTATATTGGGAAATGGGACCGCCTCCTAGAAGGCAAAAAAACAACGGCAAATTGAATCCTAATAGTTTAGCTCACATGAGGTAAATAACGGCACGATTTCAGCGGCGATGCCCAATTACCATAATACATTTCAGCTTGTTGCGTTCACCGCGATGAGTGAACATTAATTTGTTGCTTATCGAGCAGATGCGATGTAAAATAGTTTATTTCCTCCCCGTGTCTGTGTGTGGAGCTAGCGGGCTGTATCCCCGCAGCTGGTATCTGGGAGGTGATAGTCGGTGTGTGTGTGTGTGTGTGTGTGTGTGTGTGTGTGTGTGTGTCTGTCTGTCCGTCCGTCTGTGCACCTGTCCGTCCGTCCGTCTGTCTGTCTGCGCGTGCGTCTGCTGCGTGTGTCTGTGCTGACGGCAATGTGGATGTGTTAACGATGGCCACTCTTGCAGACATACGAGACACCGGGGCCAAGCCGGTGATGGTGTACATCCACGGAGGCTCCTACATGGAGGGGACCGGCAACATGATCGACGGCAGCGTGCTGGCCAGCTACGGAAACGTCATCGTCATCACCCTCAACTACCGCGTTGGAGTCCTCGGTAAGCAGACTTTTCACTCTCTCTCTCTCTTCCTTGTCATTTCCTTTGTCAAGGACATTTTTCTGGGGCGTTTTTGTAGGGCAGCTTGGTGTGACGGGCCCTATTGATTGCCACCGTGCGCAAAACAGAAGTACAGTAGAAGGCATACAGTAGTGCAGAGAATACACTCCAGGGTGACTTGCATACCAGTGTCCCTAATATACTGGGGGGCGAGCATTCACCGAAAATAGCAGATCGACAAGCTCACGATGCATTTTAACACTCTTGTACACTATTGTGTACCAGGGTTCTCAGATGAAGAGGATTTGGTCACTGATGTGGAAGTAAATAAACACTGGTGCACTGGAACCAGCATCTAAGCGACCAACGAAACATTCATTCATTGTTCATAGTTTTTATGCTAAGTGGGAACTGGGAAGTTTCCAAATTCAGTACGGAAATTCACCTGAACAGTCATCCATCGTCTTAAAAGGATAGTTCACCCCCAAAATGACTTATTTTCTATGGATTACACACCCCATGGAGACTTGAATTCATGGAGATTTTTTTTGTTTTTGTCACATTCCTAAGCCAATAATTTGATAAGCGGCGGCGGCTCCGGTCGGAGACATTAGCATCTTTCTGACGAAAACTAAAAAATCTCCATGAATTCAAGGCTTCATGGGGTGTGTAATTGATAGAAAATAAGTATTTTTTGGGTGAACTATCCCTTTAACCTCATGAAGCCTAGAGTCCCTATGCTGGACACGTCATGATAGGCAAACATTCTGTGAAAATAGCACATCTACAAGCTCACAAGTTGAGAACTTGTAGATCAGCTATTTTCGGCACAGAGATTTGGTATAGAGGGGCAAAAGGTAGGCGGCCATTCGGCCAAGTATAGACCCCTGGGGGGCTACGGTCAATGAATGACGTAGGGTTTAAATGGTTAATTCCTGTTCAGATGTAGTACTGTGACATACACGAACACAAGAAGCAACATGCCGATGTTTATAGTGACATGTTTAAAACAACAGATAACAGCATTGTACACTTTTCAGCAGACTTCCAAGCCTCTGTTTAATGCAAAAGATCACTTCCATTCATTGCTGTTGTGAAGGCAGCCAAGCAAACAACAAAACGTTTCTTTCAGGCATCCATTTTGTTCTGACCTCAGCCACGTTGAGCGCTCTGAGGTAAGAGAAGCAGGCCGTTTCCAAAGACAGAAACTTCCCCAGTTCCCACTTGGCACAAGTGCACCATCAGCCCCTGTGGCTGCAGGACTTTCGAATTGTTGTTGTCAAGGAAACATCGTTACAGTCTTGACCTCATTTGCTAAAGACCTTGAGCAAATACGCGGCGCTGTTTTCCCCAGCGAGGTGTTACAGTACTTGTGGTGGTTGTTTGTGTACAGTAGCAGCATCACTGGTAGTAAATGCCAGATGTGGGTTTGTCGTGACTGGGGTTTGGAATAAATTGAGAAATTATTGTAATGAGGTTGACAAAACAGCAACACAAAGTGAGATGCTAGAGAGAGGCTGATGGAGAGGGGGAGTGAGAGAGAGAGAGAGAGAGAGAGAGAGAGAGAGAGAGAGAGAGAGAGAGAGAGAGAAAGAGAGAGAGATGTGAAATAGAGGAGAGGGGATGCTGAGTATCTGTTGGTTGAGGATTGGCTCACAGCTGACTCCTCTCTCAAGCACTGTGTGTGCGTGTGTGTGCGTGCGTGTGAGCGTGTGTGTGCGCGTGTGCGCGTGTGAGTGTGTGTGTGTGTGTGTGTGTGTGTGTGTGTGTGTGTGTGAGAAAGAGAGAGACAGAGATCGCTCCATGGTAACAGCTGCAGCAAAACAAAATGGAGTTTGTTAGCACACTAGCCAAGCTTTGTACCTTTTCCATCTATTGCGTTTGATACAGTTGAATCGGCCCTCTCACACATATTTACATTTAGAGTGATTGCATATAGACTACAAACAGCATGAGCGTGAAATGATATTTGGAGTTTGGTATTTGCGGAGGATATTGCCTCACAAACCCCCCCCCCCCCCCCTCTTTTTCACGTTGGAGTAAATTGTTGTTAATTCAGGCAACTGTGTTTGCTCTACGTTGGTAGAGGTGTCCTTGAGGGGGTTCCAGGGGGTCCCCAGCAAAATCAGTTCAGACACTTTAAACCTCTATACAACGACTATTTGAAAATGAATAGCCAATCTACAAGCTCACAATGAGTCGCAATGCGACGTGTGGTGTCGCAATGCGACGTGTTGAGAGCCAGTAGATCTGGTATTTTCAAACATCTTTAGAAAATGTTTTGATATTTTCGAATAAACTTTTAACAATACAAATCTTTTATGTAGGTCCCTGGCACAAAACATTTTCTGATGGTGTTCCGCGGCAAAATAAGTATTACTTTGGGGGTTGTTGTTGACATGAAAAAGTTTGAGAACCACAGACTGCTTCAGAGAGCTCAGGATACCTCGAGACCAAGAGGAGCACCGCATCTATTTCATCCTCCTGGGGATGTTGAGATGACTGAATGGCGCGGGTGCAACTAAACTTCATCCCCGAGATGTGCACTTGATGGAGACAAGAGCGCCACGGCCTATTGATTTTGTCATCAGGACTGTTCTCTCCCCGAATGTGCTGTATCTCCCTCATGTCATGTTGTTTTGGGGGTGTATTATTCACAGCGTTTGCAGTCAGCCGTCGGGTTTGCGGCGGTGGGTGGGGTGGATGGGAGGGGGCGCTTGATGATCATCCCTCTCCCCGATGCCACGGGGGTTAATGAGGGGTGTGTGCATATCGCCCAGATTCATGATCATATATCTTTCATAGCACTCCACTTATGAGTCAGATGTTTCGCGTTTCCGCTGCCGCGCTTTTGCTAAATGTCATTCTACATGCATGCACACCCGACCTCGAGCAAACACCACGTGCGAGTACATCCACGCGTAGGCTATACACTCGCAGAATACACAATGGTGCACGTATTCGTAAACACACACACACACACACACACACACACACACACACACACACACACACACACACACACACACACACACACACACACACACTCAGTGAGCTCTCTAAAAGCTATTCAGAGAAACGAGCAGACAGGATGTGATGCATGTAGTTCGACGATAATGTCCATTGCTGCTGCACCATGATCTGATAATCTCCCCATGGTAAGGCTTTCAAATGTTATTATAGAGACACTCGTATAAAGCAAATAAAAGCAAGACCAGGGAGAAATTAAAACCATGATGGGCCAATTAACGCTAAGCTGTTTTAAGATTTTGACATCATAAAAATGTGAATTGCCGCGCTTTGAATGTGCAAGAATATGGCTGCCATATCTTCATGTTTCATCGGAGTGCTTTTAATGAACATGGTGTCGCCAGCACCGTCAGCCTTAATCATGTCTTATCAGGATTAAGTTGAGTAGCAACATAAACCATATAATATATTACATTATTACACACAACGCATCACGCTACAATCGAGATATCCCCTTGCTACTGTAGCGCTGGCGCAGTACAGTAGTAGCGCACAACGAAATCCCACGGGTCCATCTTTACACCCCAGAAGAGTTAAACTGACACTCTGGATTTTGCTGTGTGTGGAGCGGTGGTTCTCTAACATTTGTCATGACAAGGATCCCCAATTTGATATGTTGTACGCCTTGGATCCCCTTTTGACAACAATTGTTTCCAAGGACCCAAATAAGAGTAGATCTTAGTAGGTAGATTAGATTTTATACAGAATTCTGCAACTCCCTATACTTCAACCTGGTGTTTCCTATTTTGGGCATATCACAGATAAAAAAAAGTTTCCATAATAGTGATAATAGCCAATCTACAAGCTCAGCGATGTAACGTGTCGTGAGCTTGTAGATCCGCTATTTTACTGTAGCTACTGTTTAAATAGGGCTTAGGTGGTTAACCCATTAAGACCTGGAACGCATCTGTGTCACTTTAGATTTCTTTGGCTATTAAAAAATAGCAGATATACAAGCTCATAGCGTGGCACCGAGTGCCGAGCACCGAGCTTGTAGATCTGCTATTTTTAAAAAATCTTGGATTTTTTTTCCCAATTTTTTTCCCCGATTTTTTAAAAGAATCGCCTCAGGTCTTAATGGGTTAAACTGTTCCTCATTTCGCTGGGGACCCCATGGGACCCACTCAAGGACCCCTGGGGGTCCCTGGACCCCACTTTGAGAACCCATGGTACAGTGCTGTGCTTGTTTTACTGTAAGTTCTTCTGAGTGAAAAACTAACTGTCATCAAAAAACCAATCCTACTTACAGAGCTCACCCCAAGGACCAAACCGCAAGACCTCCCTCATTTCAATACTGGCACAAAGCAGAAAAACAAAACAAAACTGTAAAAGTCGTGTAGATTCAAACGCGCAATGAAACAGATTCATATAAAAAATAAATAAATAAATACATAAATATTAATGAAAAAATGAACGCTCTTTTAATTAGGCTGCTTAAAGGGATGAGGGAATAATGGAGGCTGAGAGAATTAGACAAGATAATGAGTTTAAAGTGAAAACAGACAAGGCAACTCAAGCTATGCTTTCTCATGCTAATAGCTCTCCCGACGTCCCTGGGCAATCTGAATATGGTATTAATAATGTAGCAAACACCTTTGACTTAAACACATGCACGCACACACACACACGCACGCACGCACGCACGCACGCACGCACGCACGCACGCACGCACGCACGCACACACACACACACACACACACACACACACACACACACACACACACACACACACACACACACACACACACACACACACACACACACAGGAATGTGAATATTTAACTGTTTGCATGATGACAATGGTTGCAATCTACTAAACAATGCAGGCGTTGCTAAAATTTGTAACAAGGGAGTTTCATGTGTAGGAAATGAAACTTTTAGCTTAGCCATTTAAACATTTAAAACAGATGAATGTTTCAGTTAATGTATTTTTGTCCCTGTACTTTCACAATATTTAAACATTTTAGACCAAGAAATACTGCTACAAAATGTCTGTTTAGCATTCAATGTAATAATAATAAGGCAGGAGCGAAGAGGAGAGGAGAGGAGAGGAGAGGAGAGGAGAGGAGAGGAGAGGAGAGGAGAGGAGAGGAGAGGAGAGGAGAGGAGAGAAACTGTAGAAAGGTTGGCACAAGAGAGGGGGGAGTTGGAGAAATTCTATTTTAAGACCATCTCCCCGTTCCAATTAAGGCAGAGTCCACTCTGTTTCTAGCAGTGTTCTATCATCTTCGTGCAACTCATTGCCCGACCCCCCATAACCGTAATTATTGCTTCAAAGTCTGGACCACAAATCTCTCGGGCCGTACGGAGAAACTTTCATATCTCAACCTTTCACTATTTAGATGAATGGGAATTCATTACACGTTTAATCTTTAATTACTTATTGAACAAGTATGATTATCTCGGGATAAAATATCTCGCGCGCAGCGGGTATACTCTGCCCCCTAAGTGCTACAGCATGTGCGGCCACCATGTCACCCAGCTCATTTCGGGGGGACCCACAAATCACTGGTTCTTAATGCGTGCATGTGAGTGTGTGTGCGTGCGTGCGTGCGTGCGTGCGTGTGTGCGTGTGTGCGTGCGTCAGTGGTGGAAAGTAACTAAGTACATTTACTTAAGTACTGTACTTAAGTACAATTTTGAGGTATTTGTACTTGAGTATTTCCAATTTACTTTTACTTCTACTCCACTACATCTCAGAGGCAAATATTGTACTTTTACTCCACTACAATTATTTGAAAACTTTACTTACTAGTTACTTTTCAGATATACATTATGATATTATGAAACACACATTAACCACTTTAACCCTATTTTATACATAGGCTATTTGAAAATTGCCGATCGTCAAGCTCACAACGCGTCGCATCGTGACGCGTTGTGAGCTTGTAGATCGGCTATTTTCAAATATTTAGTACTTTTACTTTTGGTACTTTAAGTACATTTTGATGCCAATACTTTTGTACTTTTACTCAAGTAAATTTTGAATTCTGGGCTTTTACTTGTAACAGAGTATTTTTATATTGCAGTATTGGTACTTTTACTTAAGTAGAGAATTTGAGTACTTTTTCCACCACTGGCGTGCGTGCGTGTGTGTGCGTGCATGCGTACGTGCATGCACACATACATGCATACATGGTTGTGTGTCGGTGCGTGTGTATTATGTATGAGCGAGCATCGCAGTGTGCACACACATTTGCATGCGTATGTGCGCCGTGTGCACGCGGCATGCGTAGCTCGTAGCCGCGCCTCTCTAATGAAGTGTAATGAGTCTCAGTCAGGGGGGAGTATCTTGTATCACTGCTCTTTACAAATATAATTACTCACTGGCTCTCCAGAGCATGTCAATTTCCTGCTCTATTGGGGGAGGGAGGGGAGGGGGGGGGACTTAATTACTAAGTTTCAAAATGCATTACAAATTTACAAAGGGCTGCCTTTCTTTGCCAAAACTCAAGGTGAGACTCTTGGTCGCAGGCAGCCAGCGAGCCGGTGAAGAGAGGAGATTGGTCAAGTGCAGTCTGTCTGCACACCGGCAGAGGTTAACGTTCGCCTCCACTGGAGTTTATTTGTGCACCTTTGATGTCTATCTCTGATATCGGTTTGATCGCTGGCCGTTTTTGTGATGGAACCGTCGCATTTCCGCTCACCTTAGTCCGCCCCGGGTCAGAAGGACACCTGGGCCTTTTTTAACCCATTAAGACCGGGAACGCATCCGTGTCGTTTTTAGATTTCTTTAGCTATTCCAAAATGCAGCGCTATGACCTTTTCATGTCAAGGACCACCCAAAATGATGTGTAGGCTACTTGGCCGCGGACCCCCATCAAAAAATATTTTGTTCCGGGGACCCTCCCAGAAGCAATGATTTGAGTTACAAATGTTCGCTTTAAAAATATATTTATATATATATTTATAATATATATTATATTCAAAAATCTACAAGCAGATCTACAAGCTCATATGAAGCTATGAGCTTGTATATCTGCTATTTTTGAATAGCCAAAGAACATCTAAAATGACACAGAGGCGTTCCCGGATTGAATGGGTTAACAGCGTGGCTTTTTAGATCCCATACAAAAATAACCTCAGCTTGAGAACGTCACATACTGGTGACGACAGTCACGGTGACTCAGGTTATGTCCACACGTACGTACGTACGTACACAGGTATTTACTGTACAAAACAAAGCGAATGCACTGTCTGTCCGTGACTAATACATGTAGCCTATGATGTTCTGTTAGGCCGCCGTGCGCCAATATGGTTATGTTTATGCTTATGCAACATGTGTGCAGGAGGACACATGATGTCCCCGTTCCTAAGATCAGGGTTGCCAGATCTGCTTATTATTATATTATTAATTTCCCGCAAGATTTTATTTGAAAATAGCCGATCTACAAGCTCACAACGCGTCGCATCGCGACGCGTTGTGAGCTTGTAGATCTGCTATTTTCAAATAGCTGATGTATATGTTAAAGTGCTCATGTGGCCCATAGTCGCTTCTTTTGGGCTGGTTTTCCTAGACCTGGTTGCTTGTTTCTCTCACAGAATCTGGCAACACTGCCTAAGATCCCCATCTTGCATCTATTCATTTAAAATAGAAGCCTGTCAATATTGCTTATCAGTTCATCAAAGGCTAACACATTTAAATGTGTCTTGCGTTTAGCTGACTATGCCAGAGAGAGAATTATGTTATCGTTATCGTTATTGCCTGTCTGTCTTGTTAAAATGACAAAACCTACCTCTTTTAGAATAGAACAACAGGCAAATTCATTAGGTTTTAAAACTTGGATTGTGTGGGTTTTGTGAGAGTGCTGTCCATCTCCCTGCTCTTAATGGTTAATGATGGTTGTCTACATTGTGCTGAGCAGGGAGAAAAATATAGCAGAGCCTGAACGCCAAGATAAAATATTACATCCACACTTGTATTCTCATTCTATATATTTGTTCAATATATATTCGGTCTATAATATTGGTTCAATCTATTCGTGAGTTATCTGACTGAAATACGTTTTTTGAGCTTTGAGCAGGGCTACCAAATTTCTCAAAGAAAGAGTAGGGATATCACCTCCGACCACTGCAGATGTATTAGTTAAATTGTATTAACACAATATACCATACGGATTGGTTCAAATTGTATTCATTAAAATACGTAGCTTTAACAAAGGACTTGAGTACGACTAAGCTGTTGTGGTAGGCAGCCTCTCTTATTCAAAATACACAGTAAGATTGTCAGTGTTATTTTAACTCGGATAACAATTTAAATTGGACTCGGATAGACCCTTTGGGTCCAACTTGACAGTTGTACAGAGTTCAAATAACACTGAGGATTTTACGGTGTAAGCCGCTGCAGCTTCCCAAAGCTTGATCACCTTCTTGAGCAGCCATTATAAAATGATAGATATGGAAATAAGCTTTTTTTTCTTTCTTTTTTGGGGGGGAAATTTGAGTGCAGGACTTAACCCATTAAGACCTGGAACGCATCTGTGTCACTTTAGATTTCTTTGGCTATTCAAAAATAGCGGATATACAAGTTCATAGCGCGGCACCGAGTGCCGCACTATGAGCTTGTAGATCTGCTATTTTTGAAAAATCTTGAAAAAACAATGTTTGGATTTTTTTTCCGGTTAGGATTTAGAAAACATTTTTAAGAATCGCCTCAGGTCTTAATGGGTTAATCCCTTTGCGTTGGTACATCCTTGTTATGGAGGAGGAGGTGTTGGCTCGGAAAACAAATGTCTCCGTAAGTAACTACAGTGTAAAATCCTACATGACAGCCCTATGTGTGGCGAGGCTGAACAGAGTTTAAAGAATAATCCGTCCTACAACACGAGGCAGCCCCGGCGTGCTTACGCTCAGCCGTGGCAACAAACATCTGATACAAGCACGGGGTCGCTGATAAGAGCAGCGCTTCCCAATCTGTGGGGCCGGGGTCCACAGGTTGGGCCGTAAAGGGTTACTTTTACAAGTGGGCCACCGAATCATTGGCAAAACATTTGAATGATAATGTAACATTAATGCATTAATGCAATAAAAGAAATGCAATGCAAATGTCATGGTATTGTTATTTAAAATCTTGAAAAGTGTGTCACTGTGATACCAATGAATAGGAAGTTAATCCGTCTGGCATTTTGTTTTATAATGCAATTTTCGGTCATGGGTGGGATGGCCGACTTAAAGAGGTGGTGCCATGGTTTTGCACTTTTTCTGTTTTTCATGTGTCTATGAGGTTGATAGAACTTCATTAAGCCCCCTGGTGGTGTTTTTATGGTGTTTTATGTCTTCTCTGACTATTTTGAGTTTCTACCTGGAGGCTGAAACCTTGAGGGTCAAACGTGCCATTAGAGAAACAGCGCTTTAGTGACATAGTAAAAACATACCCTCCCCCTCATTATCATAACACAACAGGTGTGGGCATGAGGAGGAGGAGGGACTAGGACAGGTGGGTGGTGCTAAGGTGGTGGAGGAGGTGCTAAGGTGAGAACCAGGTATACTTAATGAACTGGAGGCGTGTCCACATAAAAACATAATTTTAACAATTTCTGTACACTTTTTTGAAAAAAATCCTCCTAGTATAACCATAATACCTTATGATTGTGTTTTAGGGGGGGGGGGGGAATCACTGAAAATCACGGCACCCCGTCTTTAAATAAACATGCTCTGATAACGCACTGACTGGCTACCTTGTTAACCACATGAACCCTGGCATCCCTGTTTTGGGGGGGGGGGGGGGAGACATTGGCAGAAAATAGAGATTTGGCACTGTATAGAGGGCGGAAAGGAGCGGACCTAGTATAGAGCCCTGGGAGACCTCGGTCAATGAAGTAAGTGGTCAAGTTAGTGACCAGATGCGATGATGCCGCCAACGCTTTTCAAGATTTTCAAGTGTGCGCTGATCCAGATACGGTTCGATCCTCGAAAACGTAGACGAGAGAGGAAAGCGAAAAAAGTGCACCCCTGCCTCCCCTCATCAGCAGGAGGAGAGCTGAGACGGAGCCGTATACTTACTGTACTTCTTTTCAGTGGCATTTGGATGAATTCATCCAAATTAAGCAGAGAACAAAAACATTTATTCATCCTATTAATGTCAAGAGTGTGAGGGATTGAAGTGATGGTGTTCATGTTACAGTCTGCTGCAGCTTGTTGACGCCGTCGAACCCCCCCCCCGTCCCCCCGTCCCCCCCAACAAATCGCTGCCAGGAAATTAACTCTTGAGCCGCTCTCTCGTCAAAGACGCGCGACGCCTGACGTCTGGCGCTGCGAGGCAGGGGATGAGATGGATTCTTTGGCGTTCATCAGCATACTGTACGCCCCCCCCCCCCCCTCCCCCCCGCCGCCACCACCACTCCCACCCCCAACGCCCCAAGAAACTGTTTCCATTCTAGTTTAAAGTGTTTGAAAGGTACCGATTAAAAAGGGAGAGAGGATCTTGTCCTTAGAAACAATAGACCAGTTGCTTTCAGACAAGAGCTTAGAATTGCTAAAAATCCTGTTCACACTTTGCTTCACACGTACCATGTTGCATGGTGAAAATAATGTGCCTCATCATGTAAATCTTGTTTACTGTAGCTAACGGGTTTCTTTTTTGTTTTTTTTGCCAGCGAATTTCAAGAATACGTTTCCCGTTACACAGAATACTTAAATCTGGCTCACTGAGGCCTGACGGCAGATAGTAGCTCCCCTGACTCAAATTATTCCAACGTGCGGGTGGAGGCAGTCCAGGGGGGGTGTTGATTTATAAGCTGCGAACGAGTCTGATTGGATGAATTTAATCAGTGGTCGGGGAATGCCTACCAATTGTTTCCAAATCCAGTGGTGTCACCTCTACTCATGCTAACCTGAAAATGCCTGGAAAGCATGGATGCCTATTTGAAAATTACGAACGGAAAATGAAAGTCAGCAGACTGTGCAGTAGCCCCCCTGTTGCAGATTTGATTCAACCATTCATGCCTAAATTGTAAAATTATGAATTGCAGTTTGTTCGACTCGTCTGAAATCTCGCAGATTTTAATTTTCTGCTCATAATATTTGATTGTCTAGCCAGCGGCTCTGGCATCTGCCAAGAAGGTTTTTTTGGACGTGCGCAATGACTTTGTTGTCTCGTCTTTGTTTAAAATCCAAAATGTTGATTGTGTTGTGTCTTCAGTAAACATAGGCGTGTTTGAGTTCCTATAATAGGGTTTTCTTATGTTCAAGCGTGTGCCAATCAGGCCTGGCTGTAGCAGCGCTATGTGGCTGATTTACTTTGACTGAATCAGCAGCCTCTCCTCCCTGCCTGGGAGTCCACCTCGTGTGGCTGATGTTATTGCTAATGAGAATGGGTCCTACTCATTCATCTTACAACAAAGACAAACAAGAACGGCGCTCATTATGTTTCATAAGCACGACATTTCGGAGAGTGTGACATTAAGGAATCAATTTCTGTGATAACGGTGGAGCTTTCCACAGTACAAAACACTCTTTCCTGGAGTGCTGGCTCGAGATGAAAGCGTGCGGTACTGAAATGTTCGGCGCACTTTCACCAACACCAACAGTGAACATGGCTCCTGAAAGACATCAAAGAGGCAACACCTGACGACTGCTTTCATCTGGGTCAAGGGCCGCTGCAGAATCCCACGTATTCCGCGCGTCACCATAAGACGGTGATGTGAGAGAGGGCATAGTCGGAGCCGTGGTTCGATAAAGGAAAAGTTTGAACCTCCGTGTCAGGTTGTGTTTGAGCTGCCTTGTTGTTCGTTGTTCAAGATGAGTGTTTGCAGTGCGTGTATTTTTGTGCATTTCTTTCTTGGATTCGGTTAAGATGCTAGGGGAATGAATAGCTCTTCAGACAGCGAGAGGCAGGCAGGTGCACCTAACCTGTGTGAACTGGCATTTCACAATGCCACCACAAAAAGAAATAGCATTTATATTTCCACCTCCAACCTTACACTTACTCACACTGACAAAGTGTGTTTTTGATCAAGTGGCCCTTAAATTGAGTATCTTTGATATTCAGATGTATCTTGTTGGGTTCTTAATCCGAGTCTAACACTCAAAGTTTGAGTGTCAGACTCTGATTAAGAACCCAACAAGATACTCAGTGCCTGAACAAAGTGGCAGGTAACACCAGTTTGATAATTAAATGTTTTCCCCCCCCTAATTGTCCCACCAAACCGGTTGTGATTTGAAATCATTCATCATGCCACAATGGTAACCAGGAGGATTTGGCAGATTTGGCCACGAAGGTGCCACACGTACATGTGAGTGAAAATGACAGTGAGCGCAGCAACGTCTCAGAGCATAGATTTGAGATGGAAGATTACTTTCCACCTTCAAATATAAAATAACTCAGCATTGGACAGCAGAGGGACTTCCCAGCATGCCTCAGGGCACACACACACATTTTGTTATTGTTTTATTGTCATTTAATTAAGTTATTATTTGCCATGGGAATGTGTTGGGAGGGGAATGAATGTGTCATATTGTGTTATCATTATTTTGTATGTGTAATTGCGGGGAGCACCCCCGTTTGAGTGAGTTGGTTGGAGACACATTTCTGTGTGGTGTTACAAGTAAAAGAGATTTGACAACCAGATAACGAGCTGCACCCTGACTGTCCCTCCAGACTATGGGATCTGTATAAATAATGCATTAATTCTTCAAGAGGAACTTAAAATGTTGAGGTGATCACACATAAAATCTAATTGTGCAGTTATTTTATCATTGCGTTTGAATGGATTTTAAAGCGTGGTGGGTGGACTTGAAAAGTCTAGCAAGGTAGTACCTGGAGAAAAGATTCATCTACCAACTAATTTAAAAACACGTCGTACTTTGCATTCAAAATGCACTTTGCCAAAAATGGTTTATGGTGCCTCTGAAATCAATGTGTAGCACTACGGGCTGTTACTGGAACGAAATAGCTGAAAAATACGGGAAAGGGCGCTTTCTTTGTTCACCTTTTGTTTTTGCAGCTATTAACTTCTCCAAGCCTTGTGTGGACTTTGTTTGGCCTGGTTCTCCAAGCCAGTGGTCTTTTTTTAATAGCTCTACCTATAAAAGGTAATATATGCACCAGCGAAGGGGCTTTTGTGTGACGTGCTCCGCTCACAGCTGTGTTTGGATTGGTTTATTGCCAACCAGTAGCTAAATGACCTTGGCCTCCATGGGATGAATTAAATCCTTCCCACCTTTACAGTGTTGTTATATTCACAGTATAGTACTAGTATATAGTATACTAGTTACATTACCTTATATTATATTATATTATATTATATTATATTATATTATATTATATTATATTATATTATATTATATTATATTATATTATATTATATTATATTCGGCTGGAACACAGATGTGTGATGTTTGGCTTGTGCTCAGTGGTTCATATTGCACTATAAGTCCACTTACACGCAGGGTTATTATAATGAACTAAAACTAAGTAATAATGAAATATATAATTGGGGGGAAAAAAAATGTAGGCTAACTAATTGAAACTGTATTGTGTGTTTAGGGAAACTAACTAATGTCATACAGAAGCATAGGCTTTTGGGTGGATATTAAAGTTTTAAGCCATGTTGACAATCTCACAACGCGCCGTGAGTGTGGAGATCTGTTATTTTAAGGAGCTTGTTGTATCTTGCCCCTGACTACTCCATATTACAATAAAAATCTAAAACTACCACTAAAACGATTAAAAACTAAACTAAAACTAAGCCTTTTCACAAAATCTAAACTAACTGAAATTGAGGAAATAAAGTCAAAATGTAATAATGAAAAATGAAAAAAACTATAATAACTTCTTAATGACAGCAAAACAATGAATGATGAAGACAGCTGTTAGGGGACCAATATCATTAACAAGAACAATGTAAAAATACACTGAGATGAATTGTATCGTCACAAAACAACAGTGTCTGTTTGTAGTGAAACTGCTAGTTATATTATTATCCTCATCCCAATTAATAATGGCATGAGGAGTGAAATCAACTAAATGGCAACAATATAAATCATTGTAGGATGCTTTTGCAAACGGATCTGTTATTGTGCGTGTGTGTGCGGATATGTCTCTGCCAAGATAACACTTACAAACCCAAAGATTAATATTTATTATCTGGAAACTTTGCTCCATTCCCGACATAATATTGAACTTCTTTGTTTGTGGAGGAAAAGAAAAGAATCTGTGGTGATTCATCGCCTGAACACTTTGTTTTGCCTCACACTTGTGCTTGAGGATGAGAATACAGTGTTCTCTCTCTCTCTCTCTCTCTCTCTCTCTCTCTCTCTCTCTCTCTCTCTCTCTCTCTCTCTCTCTCTCTCTCTCTCTCTCTCTCTCTCTCTCTCTCTCTCTCTCTCTCTCTCTCTCTCTCTCAGTGCCTGTCCTTGAGGGATTTTTAACATCACAACCAACACACACACACAGGCACTGCTTTCCTCCTCAGGCCGAAACGCATACAGGTATAGCATCCTTATCGAATGGAAGCCAGCATGTGTATCTTCTACATGCACACAGGATACCCCCCCCCCCCCCCCCCAAACATACATAAAGCAGCAGAGGAAGTGGAGGAGGAGACGCAGGGTGTGAGGAAGACGAGCCCGCACTAGGTGTGTTCCCAGGCAGGAGTGATGTGTGTAAGCACAGTATATATATCGGCCAGGCAGGCGGAGATACTTGCCTCTTGTCTTGTAAAGACATTAATCACGAGCCCCCCCCCCCCCCCCCCACTCCCCCTCCAGCCGCCAAGGTCAGCAGTTCTCGCATCATGTGTGGGAGGCCGCCCTCCGCCAACACGTACCTCAGACGTTGCGAGAGGAAGAGGAGGCGAGAGGAGAAGGAGGAGGAGGAGGAGGGAGATTGGCTGGAGGAGGGCGAAGGTGGAACGTACGCCGTTGAAGTGCATGTGTGGGAGTCAAGCAGGGTTGCCAGATCTGCTAGTTATAATTTTCCCCCCAAGATTTTATTTGAAAATAGCCGATCTACAAGCTTGTAGATCTGCTATTTTCAAATAGCTGATGTATATGTTAAAGTGCTCATTATTGTGGCCCATAGTCGCTTCTTTTGGGCTGGTTTTCCTAGACCTGGTTGCTTGTTTCTCTCACAGAATCTGGCAACACTGGAGTCAAGGAGAGAGGAGAGCAAAACGTGAGGATTGAACGCCGGGGCGGTGGGGGTGGGCAAGGGGGAGGGGGGGGGGGGGGGGGGGGGGGGGGGCGAGGGCGGTCAAGGTGTGTGTTGGATTGTTGTGAGAGAGACAGAGAGCGCGAGAGAGAGAGAGAGAGAGAGAGAGAGAGAGAGAGAGAGAGAGCTGTCCTCGGGACGTGAGTGAGGCAGGCTAGGTGGGTAGGAGGACATTTTAGGATAATGGATTAGGCTGGGAGGCGCATCATCACAGGGGTTGAAGAGGGAGAGAGAGTGGGACGTCGGGCGACAGCGGTGGGTGGAACCGAAGCCGGTGTGGGACGGGGGGGGGCGGGTTTGTTGTGGGGGGGGGGGGGTAATGTTTTTTTTTTGCAGAGAGAGACGGCACCGACAAACGGAATCACATTAAAACCACTGAGTAGGAGTTTGTGATTATTCCGATAAGAGGAGGCAGTTGGTGTGAGTGGTTGAGAGAGATGACTGTAGGAGACATGCCAGTCCCAGAATAAGCTGGAGAGAGCTGCTTGTTTGTTATTATTCAGTGTGTTTAAAACCCCTGTATTCACAGAGACACACACACACACACACACACACACAGTAAGCAGACTGCTTGTATTAGAGACCTTGACAGATTGTATTACATTGCGGTTGGGCATCGCATTTCTCCTCCGGGAGCTAATTTGCGGGTCATAAGTGGTTTTGAATACATCGTAACCCTGAGGTGTGGTATCAAGCCTGTGGTCCAGACATTTCCTGCACTGAGCTACCGTGAAGAGAGAGAGAGCGTGTGTGTGTGTGTGGGTGTGTGTGTGTGTGTGTGTGTGTGTGTGTGTGTGTGTGTGTGTGTGTGTGTGTGTGTGTGTGTGTGTGTGTGTGTGCGTGTGTGTGTGGAGAAGGAAAAATAATAATAATCATTTTCTACAGTGGTTATAAACAGAGGTGCAATATATCCTCATACTTCACAATGAAGGGAGTCGTGGCTGCAGTCCAACTTCATCTCGCTCGCTATTTAGGAGCCCCTGATTGGTGTAAAATTGGCCCAGGTGGGATTTTCCCAACATCTCCGAGGCTTGTTTTCTGCCCCACCAAAGGAGCGCATACATTCTCCGGAGGGAAATACAGAAAATTACTACAAGTCTGTTAGCAAGGCTAGGTTGCACTGAGGTAAGCGAGGGCGCAAGCAGCTTGAAGGGCCCCCCTCCTAGAACCTATTTATAATTATACTTTTTTTTGTCGTTATTTTATGTAGGGCCAAGAGGCCAGATGTTCTTTCACTCTTACAGGGGCCCTGCTCGGTGGCCCTGGTGTAGCATATATAATGGATGACTTGCAGTGGTTTGTATCCCTGTCGACGAGGACAGACCGAGCTGTGAAAACACAGCTTTTGTTGTGTTCCCTTTTGTGCAAAAGATGGATTCTGATTTAAATGGAGTTCACACGTAAATGCAAATCAACCAGTTAAGCCCCTACATACTGTACGTTGTCATATTATGAATAGCACGAATAGCTATCTACAAGCTCACAGACTGTGCGCTTGATCAGCTTGTAGAGCTTGTAGATCCGCTATGTTCTGAATTTCTGAAATGTTTTTGAAGATCTTCGCCTATAATGCCATGGCCAAAAATAGAGACGCCAGGTTGAAAGTGGTTTACCAGAACTCAGGCTTTTATTTCCCTTCGCGTTTTGCTAAAAAAGTAAGAGCCTGGACCAGCCTGTTGACGTTCCTGGCATAGGAAGTGGGGGTCAACCTTTCATTTCCCCAACCAACCAGAGTGCAGTGGGCGTCGCTCCAAATGTTGTGACGTCAGGGCTTGCAATACTGCACGTTGGGGGAGGAGGAGGGGCGCGGGGCGGGAGCACAGATCGGTGAACCAATGGGAGCCCACGGATTCTCTCCCCGGAGATTTTGAACCCGCCCCTCTAGACCAGATATCAGATGCGCTAGGGCAGCCTAATAGTAAACAAACCAACATACAGTAAAAGTGTATACAGGGTATCTGCACGTTCTAAAGTTCCAATTGAATGACTTTTAAGACCTTTTAGTACCTACTTGTCAAATATTACGTAAGAAAGAAAATGGCAGATCTACAAGCTCACAACGCCTCGCACTGCGACGCGTTGTGAGCTTGTGGATCTGCTATTTTATAGTTCGGCTATTTTCACAATATCTATCTGTGGAACCGAGTCAAACTAAATGTAATGCCTACAATTCCAAGTGCTTGTCAGGGTGGGGGGACGACCCCCCCAGTTCAGATATGATTCTCTTGGGGGGTCGTGGCCTGAACATTTTGGGAACCTTTGATATAGTGAGTAAAGAAATGTAAAAAAAGAGAAAAAGAGAGTTAGAAATCGTATTGGATGACTGTCTCATTCCATTCCAGTTCCAATTCCGGGGGATTTCTCAGTTCTCACACAGAGTAACGTACACTGAAAAAGAGGCTGTCAAAAGCAGGAGGATGGAAAATATTAAATTTGTGAAGCACAATCTTATTACAGACAAAAAGCTGAGATGATCGATGTCTAGCCATTCATTTTAAAATGATAGATTTAGAAGAAAAAAATCACACCTGTGTAACTTTTAATTAAAAAATGTAGAGGGAAAAAAAAAGAACTTAATTAAAACAGCATTGTTCGGTACAAAGCGAGCGGAGCTGCGTTGTGGAACCTTTGTGTGTAGGTCTACGTGTGTGCGTGAATACTTGTGTGCGTGCGTGCGTGCTGTGTGCATGCATGCGCGTGTGCGTATCTGACACTTGCTTATATAAAAGAAATACTAAATATCAGTTTTACTCCTCTCTCTGAGTTCTGAAATATTGATCTATTGTGCCTATACAAGCAGGCCGAGCAAAGATGAAAATTCTGGTTTTCAATTACGTGTTTCACATTCTCTCCCATTCTCTATTTTCTACCATTTCAAGTGTGTCCGTTTGGTCCTGTATGTCAACGGTCGTGCATGAGTACCTAATAAACACTCCAGGCTCGACAATTAAGCCCAGAGATTGAGATTTCATGGTAGAAAACAAAATGGCTTTGTTCCTCAGAGGCGGAAGAAGTTCAAGGCATTTTCTCCTAAATATCACGCAGGGATTGATGTGAGCTGAATGCCAGTCTCTGGTGAATAATAGCGTTGAAACGTGTAGATATATCCTGAATGTCTTGTTGGATCTGCATGGCTTCAGGTACTGGATGACATTCTCTCGGTGGAGCTGCCTATCAAACCAACGGTGGGCCTCTAGAGCCGAGTGCATCTCTCTCTCTCTCTCTCTCTCTCTCTCTCTCTCTCTCTCTCTCTCTCTCTCTCTCTCTCTCTCTCTCTCTCTCTGTCTGTCTCTCTCCCTCTCTCTCTATCTCTCTCTCTCCCTCTCTCTCCCTCTCTCTCTCCCTCTCTCTACCCCTCTCTCTCTCCCCTCGTTATTTGCAATGGCACAGTTGCTACACTTGAATATCCTGCTTCGCTCGAACGCTGTAAGTGCCTCGCTGAAATTCCCACCACCTCAGTATAGCGTACTGTGTACTGTACCTCGATTTCTCCACCTCATATTCGCGGCGGATTCATCTGTTTACACAGATACGAGCGGCGCTGCGTATCTCCATATCAAAACGTATTACTTTCTGTCATCCATAACACAAGGTAGCAGGGCTAATAAAAGTGTCGCTATACGCGGTGCAGTCACGTGGCTTGCCGTTCAGGGAGATATCTCTATAAGAATGGCAGCTGCCATCTCGGGGGGAGATTTTTTCGCGTCGCACTCGGTTATATTAGCTAGGTAGCCTGCGTGACGGGTGACCCCAGCCTTCCCGTCCTTTTTTACACTCACTGGCCGTGCGCCGGCAAAGCTGACCTTTCCTATTAACCCCCGCTGTGTAGATGTCATTTGAAGTCTTTATTATTCACTCATTCCTGTCAGGGATGTACTGTGAGTAAAGCTAGTTACCTTCTTGCATTTACGTTTCCTCTTGCTGCCTTCGCCCTCATCAGGGTTTAATAAATCGCGTTTCACTTCAGCGGTGTGTTTTCAGTGGTAATTAATCAGGTTGTGTGGGCCCAGAGTCTCACCGCTTTGGCTTTAACAGACTCTCATCTATCACTGTAGAACGAAGACTCTGACTGACAATAGAACGCCGCGGATCCATACGCTGCATATTATCGTTTAACCCTGTCAGACTGGGAACGCATCTGTGTGTCATTTTTAGATTTCTTTGGCTATTTTGGAAAAATCGTGAAAATGTTTGCAAATCTTTGAATATATATTTTTAAAGCGAACATTTGTAACTCAAATCTTTGCTCCTGGGGGATTCTATACAAATGTCTTCTAAATCCTAACAGTTTTTGAAAAAAATTATGTTGCTATAATCAGTGGTTCTCAAACTTTTTCATGTTAAGGACCACCCAAAATTATATGTATTTGGCCGCAGACCCCCCATCTCAAAATATTTTGTTCCAGGGACCCCCCAGAAGTTGTAACAGTGTTAAAAATGTTGACTTTACAAAATATATATTCAAAGATGTGCGCACATTTTCATGATTTTTCAAAAAAATAGCAGATCTACAAGCTCATCGCACGGAGCTTGTATATCTGCTATTTTTGAATAGCCCAAAGAAATCTAAAAAATGACACAGTCAGATGCTTTCCCGGTCTAAATGGGTTAATTATCACCCTCTCATCATCGCGGCAGATTTGTGTTTCTTGAAAACAGAATTAGGCTTCTTCCTGGGTTTAGTTCCCTATGGCTTCAGAGACGGGCCATGTCAAGGGACAGACAGACCCCGTCGTGGCTGAGAAGCAGGGCGATGTCCTCTGGACACTTCCCTCTCGGTCCGCGGCTCTGTTGATCGATTCTTAATTAAAGGGAGTGTGCATTAGGAACGCTCTCAAACTTGTTCAGACACCCCGAGAATGACACGTGTTTGATAGGTTACATTGTTGCCTCTGCCCTGTAAGTAGGTGATAAGAGGGTTGTATTGAAAAGGACCCGGCAGGGATGTATTTTAACCCTTTAAGACCGGTAACGCATTTGTGTGTCATTTTTAGATTATATTTAGAAAATAGCAGATATACAAGCTCATAGCGCGGCACCAAGTGCCGCGCTATGAGCTTGTAGATCTGCTATTTTTGAAAATTTGTAAAAAATGTGTGCAAGCCTTTGAGTTTGAATATATATATATATATATTTTTAAAGCTAAATAGTTTTTCTCAAATATTTGCTTCCGGGGATTCTACAAATGTCCTCTAAATCCTAAACAGTTTTTTGACTGTTGTTATTATAATGTTGTTATAATATCAGTGGTTCTCAAGCTTTTTCCATGCCAAGGACCCCAAAAATGATTATGTATTTGGCCGCGGACCCCCATCTCAAAATAAGCACAGATCGGAGTTTTAAAAAAAATCGCTTTAAAACTAAAAAATGATAGATTTTCACAAAATGTGTTCACGATTTATTTTCATAAATAGCAGATCAACAAGCTCATAGTGCGGCACAAGTATACAATAATGGGTAAAGTGGTTTACACGGATGCGTTCCCGGTCTTAATGGGTTAAAGAGGCTCTGAGTCAACCAATCCCCCCCCCCCTACCCCCGCATATCCCCCCTGATATTATTCATGAATGTTTTCTAGCCGTCTCTCACATCCATTACATCTTTATCACAACTATTCTCATTATCAGCTGGCTCTGCCATTTCCCCTTCAGTCAGCCTCAGTCAACTGGCGTGCCAAGTCAGCGGTCTCTCTCACACACAAAAAAAAGTAATCCAGTGCCTCTCTCCTGATGGACTGGTGATATAGCCCTCATCATTTCAATGCCGCAGCAGCAACCGGCTGTGCAGATGTGGCAACCAGACAGTCGAATCCTCGCCGTTGAACCCGTTGAGTGCGTAAAAATAGACCCGTAAGGGTCCATTTGGGTCAATTTTTTACACTGTCAGAAATAAATGAGCACTGAGGATTTTACTGTGCAGGCTGTTGACACTGTAGCACTGCAGCTCTGTCAAATATTACATTACGGCGCCTTTGAAGCGAATCTTATCAAAATGCAGCCGCCACATTTTACACTACAGCTGCATGCTGGTGTTTCAGGCTTTAAGTCGTAAACAACGCATGCTACTGTATTGCCGAAGCATTTCCATTTGTCATGGAAATGAAATATATTACGTTTTTGCACCTGCAGCTAAATGATACAGCTTTGTTGTGCATACAGGTTTATGCATTTGCGCTGGTAGTGAGTCTTCCTGTCCGAGCCACACCGGCGCTGCCGCGCGCATACAACCACATTACACATAGAAGTTAGCCAGAGGACAAAATTATAAAACGCTTTCACCCTGCAGAATTCTTCCTCATTAAAAATAGAGCCGAGGAATGCCGCTCGGATTATAAATAGGAAAATCGCAAATGCATGTTTTTACCCCACTCCTCTACCCTGTCTGAATCAATTGAACAAACTGGCATGATATTTGATGGCCTGTGAGCTCCAATTATTAGAACAATATTATGGCTGGGGTAAGTCAGGAGCACTCCGGTGGAATTCCAATAGAGTTTGGAAGCTTATTTGTATGGCTGCTAGACCTTCAGGGGGCTGAGGAAGGGCATACAGCTCAATAACTCAATTCTTAACAATTAGCCTCTGACATGTCCCCCAGAAAACAGATAGAGAGGACTCTGGTGGATAATATTTCCACAAGTACCCGAGATTATCGTTTCACGTTAGAGAGCATCGCCGAAGAAGTTGAGACTGTTCTTTGCATCGCACTCACCCCGCCCGATAAGATCGGAGTTGATAAGTAGGTAATTCTTCATCTCTCGACTCTTAACGGCCATCTTATTGTGTCAGCATAAGCACGATATGGACGCAAACGCTGTCCAGCCCTTGCGGTGCTACAAGCAAGAAGTGCCGTATCGGCCTGCACGCTGGCAACTTGTGTAAACGACATAGATCTTATCGCTCTCAATCATAATTGCATTATGCGGCCATCGATGAGGTCGTTGATTCTAAGGTTCGGATCTCTCTCTCTCTCTCTCTCTCTCTCTATGCTGCCCTCTGTACTCGCTACTCCCTCCGCTCTCCTCTCTCCCTATACGCCTCCTCTCTCCCTATATGCCTCCTCTCTCCCTGTAGCCACGGGCCCCGGGCAGAGCAGCATGAGAGTAGTGTGACCTTGGACCGGGGCGACCTTGCCGCATCACGGCAGCCCTGATGTTATTAGATTGGCCAGGCCAGGAGAAAGGTTGAAACAGCAGCATACGCAGTCCATCTCGCCTCTGTATGGTCGCCCCCACTTTCAAGAGGGGGCGGGGGGATAACAAACACAGTTGTCTAAGGGTGTTTGACTTTAGGGTTGCATGTCCGTGTGTGTCCCTGTGTGTGCGTGTGTGTGTGTGTGTGTGTGTGTGTGTGTGTGTGTGTGTGTGTGTGTGTGTGTGTTGTCCATCTGCTGATAGCTAGAGAGAGAGGTGGAGGTGGCGTTTTGGAGTCAGATGCTCATGGGGAGAGCCCACCCCACCCGCTTTGGGGTGGGGTGGTGTGGGGAGTTGGGGAGACGTGCATCGTGGGGTACTCCTTTGGGTCCAAACGGGCCCATTTGACCACGCTCCGTCCGCAAAGAGGTCGCGTGGCGCCGCGAACCAAGCCCCAGAGGGTGACGGGAACAATTATAGAAGACGTGTTTGTGGGTCACTGGAGCACAGTTACACGTTACTCGTTGTACCGTTTCTATTTCCTTACAGTGACGACAGAGGATACTCTACAGTAGCAGCTTTTGTTTGGCTCGAGGATTCATCTGAACGCGTGACGAGTGTGACGCCGCTATATCCATTAAGCACATCATTTTTACACTAACAACGGTGTGGTATACATTTTCATCCATGTGGTTTTATTCTGTATGTTAGGCACTTAATACTTACGTGGTTGACTGGAGTCCCCCGGAATAGGGACGCTAGAGTTCAAGTGCTTAACCCTTTAGAGACCTGAAGCCGATTCTACAAAATGTCTTCTAAATCCCAATAGTTCTCTAAAAAGTTTCTTTATCAGTGGTTCTCAAACGTTTTCATAATTCTCAAGGTATGTATTTGGCCGCGGACCCCCATCTTAAAATATTTTGTTCCAGGGATAAGCAAAGATTGGAGTAAAAATGTTTTGCTTTAAAAGAATACATATATTCAAAGATCTGCGCACATGTTCTCATTTTTTCAAAAAAAGCAGATCTACAAGCTCGTAGCGCGGCACCGAGTGCCGCGCTACGAGCTACGAGCTTGTAGATCTGCTATTTTTGAATAGCCAAAGTGTAAAATAATGCTTTTTTTTTACCTCAAATCAAAAAATGACACAGATGCGTTCCAGGTCTTTAATGTGTTTAATTTCGGCTCACCCTAGCACAGTAAAGTCGTAAGTCAACACGCTCACACGCTGTTCTCCCAGCTCGACGCGGGCGCTACAGCGCTAGTTACAACGTGTGAGCAATACGTGAGCTGCGACGCGGGAGCCAAAGTGCCGTGCAAACACTGCACAGCGTTAGCCGCATATGTCTGTAATGAAAAGTCAGCACACGCACGTCGTTTTCAATCTGCCATTCCTGGAAGACGGGGGAAAACGTAGCATATAGCTTTCATTTGAACTAAATTGCCCGTGGGCTAAATACGTCTCGCAGACGCTGCCTATCAGGTGGTTAATATAGCAGTAAACAAGTTAACAACGTTTGACAGGGATCAGAAAGGACGTGGATTCCTTTAGCGGCGAAGGCTACAGCAACACACCCGAGTGTATGCATGGGGGCTGAGAGCTGCAGAAAGCCCAAGCGTCCCGCCATCCAAACCCGGATTCACATCCCTTCTCGAGCACCCATACATCAAGGACGCAATCACAGATTTAATGGCGTATGTGTACTGATGTAGTGTGTGATTCCTCCATTACAACACCCTGGTTCCGCGCTCTGCCGGAGCCATGATACAGCACGTGAAGGATGTATTCCAGGAGAGAACATACTGTACTAAATGTATTCCTTTTTAAATGAATAAGTGTGTTTCTCCTTTAGATTTATGAGTGTGAAATATGAGCGGCGCGGAGGGAGGATGAGTCTCGCGGCGCTTATGATCAGCAGATATATATATGAATAAGGATACGGCGGGGATATGAATTATCATAAAGGGTTTAAGAGCGGCATCCAAACAGATTATCTTTGGACTCAATAATTTTAGAAGGTTGTGTCACCTCGGTCCAATTCGATCATGCGCCGGGGTCCTTTTTAAGCATGATTGTGCATCAGCCATCACCGCGGTGACAAATGGCTGTGCAACTGACTGCGACCCGGGAAGTTTTGAATCCTGGCTTTGCAATCTAAACGGTGACGCTACCTAAGGTAACATTTTTCATGCGGGATTATAAAATGCTGACTGCGCGCTTTCATAGCGGCGGCATTTGCATTTCAATGTAAACCCCTCTATTTACATCTACTAACACCACCGGTTAAAGTTAGAATGCTAATACAGTACCAGCAATGGAATGCGAATGAATTGTTTCAAGATGATTTTTCCTTTCTCTTTTTTTTTCAAAGAAACCCAGTGAAAAAAAGAAAAGATTTTGTACCATTTATCTGAGATATACAGCTAGAATTTATTTTTGCTGTTGTTTTTTATTTCTTCCTGCAAACAAGTCAGTCTCCTCTTAGATCACGCCTTCCGCCAAATAGTCATAGTCTCTGGCTTTGTCCCCCAAATTGTGGAAATATGGGGGGGCCCGATAGCCGAGTGTGGTTAAGGCATGTACCACATAGGGTCTGATGCCTGACAGCAAGTCCCAGGTTTGATTCCCGGGTTGAGCGGACCTTTGCTCTCTGAATCTCTATCCCTTTTTTCTGTCTCTCTACATTGTGGACTATCAAAGGCAGAGGCGAACAGGGGGAAAAAAGAAATAGCAGATCTACAAGCTCACATCACGCCATAATGCGAAGTTGTGAGCTTGTAGATCGGCTATTTTTTTAAATAATGACTTTTTTTTTTATTTCATCTTTTTTCTTTTTCTTTTCCTCACCTTTCAATTGGCCTCCTGGCGGCCTCCACTTTGAAAGCACTGTCTTAGATAATTTACTATTTGCACCTCTGCCACCCCACCACTCACCCCCCACCTCATGTTAAAAGGATAAATTAGCCTCTTCAGCAGCCAATTTAGCAGCATTACACAGCTTGCAAAGGTCATGCTTACATATCACATGAAACACATAGTCAGTACAATTTAAAGGTGATTTTCCATGTCAGACAGTATTAAACTTAATCTTTTCCTAATATTAATTCATTACTGATGATCCCGAGTCAACCAGTAAGGTGCCTGGACCAAAATCCTCAGGAAATGTCATATCTCTTCGTGGCGTTTCTGTAAATTAGCCCCCAAATCCTCCATAATAATGTATGTTTTGGGCAGTGAGCTGCCTCGTTGAGTTAACCCATTCAATCTGGGAACGCATATCTGTCATTTTAGATTTCTTTGGCTATTCAAAAATAGCAGATCTACAAGTTCTTAACGCGGCACCGAGTGCTGCGCTATGAGCTTGTAGTTCTGCTATTCTTTAAAAGATCATGAACATGTTTGCTAATATTTGCATAAAAAAAAATGTAAGCGGACATTTGTAGCTCAAATCTTTGCTTCTGGGGGTCTCTGGAACTAAATATTTTACAAATGTTCACTTTAAGAAATATATATTCCAAGATTTGCACAGCTTTACACGATTTTAAAAAAATAGCACGACATAGCAATAGCGCTAACAGCGCTAATAGCGCTATATCTGCTATTTTTGAATGGCCAAAATGACACAATTGATGCTTTTCCCCGGTCTTAAAGGGTTAAATAATGAATGAATTGCCTGGGTAATTATGAAAACTGCTCACAAGCGCAGCTAATGCTCCTCCTGGTTTAATTAGGGCTGGAGCCTGCCACTCCATGCGCCACGCCACTCTGGGGGGAACGGGCGCCGTGCGTTCTCAGGCTGGGAGATAAGGTTCCCACTGGGGGGGGGGGGGGGGGGGCTGCCTCAAATGCCTTTTTTTCCCCCTCCTTTAGGCTTCCGGATGTTTGCTGGCATTTCCGAAACGAACATCCAAACGCTAGTTCACACGAAAACACGTTTTATTGGGAATACCACAGGCCTATTAACCCATTAAGACCGGGAAAGCAACCATTATTATTTTGTTGCTATAATCAGTGGTTCTCAAACTTTTTCATGTCAAGCAGCCCCAAAATGATATGTATTTGGCCCGCGACCTCCATCTCAAAATATGTTGTTTTTCAGATTTTCAGATTTTAAAAAATAGCAGATCGACAAGCTCTGAGCTTGTACATCTGCACATTTTTTGAATAGCCAAATGTATAAAATATGGATTAAAGTGGTTACACGGATGCGTTCCCGCGGTCTTAATGGGTTAATGCTCTCGTCTTCATGCTCTGGTCTGTCTCTCATCTTCTGGCGTTGTGTGAAATGGCTGCGCTGACGAGAGAGCTCTGAGTCAACTTTGTAAACTTGCATGGAATTTGATAAATAGAACTTTTTTTGGATCCTGTGGGATAATTCTGGTGTCATGGCAACGCCGCAGTATAGGCATGGAATAGACGTAGGTAGGAATAGAGAGCTACAACTAGGATTCACAAAATAAAAATACAGTTGAGAAAGATGAACCCATTAAGACCTGAGGCTGATTCCACAAAATGTCAGTTTGTCACAGTTTTTTGAAAAAAAAAGAAAAAAAACGTATGTACTATGTCAGTGGTTCTCAAACATTTTCCTGTCAAGCAAAGATGTGAGTTACAAATGTTGTCTTTAAAAATACATATATTCAAAGATTTGCACAAATGTTCACGATTTTCCAAAAATAGCAGATGTACAAGCTCATAGCGCACCAAAGTGTAAAATAATGCTTTTTAGCTCAAATTAAAAAAATGACACAGATGCGTTCCAGGTCTTAATGGGTTAAAAATACAATACGAATATGTGTAAAATGAAAATAGCTACCCGGGTTAGCCACTAAATGCAATGATGGAAACTTTTGATATTATAATACAGGCATAAGCGTATAGTATTTACTTTGTGTGCTCTTTTTGCACATTCGGTGCTATCACACACTCAGTATGATTGGCAAAACACTTTTGGAGATACAATTTGCACTTCAAGCCGACGTTTGACCCCGGCGGGCGACGTATAGTACTCCCCCCGCGGGTCTTTTGTTTACTTGCTCATTGACAGAGGAAAACAAAGAGAAGGAATCACACAGGGTGCTCTGGTGCAGAAAACCCAGACAAAGAAACAACAGACCTGCCCCTGCTCGGCATTCTGCAAGCAAAATGTTCAGTCTCTGGAAAATAAGCGAGACGAGTTGTGCGCACGGATTAACCCCTTGAGACCGGGAAAGCATCTGCAGTCATTTTAGATGTTGACCAGCTTTAACCATTATCTTATACTTTTGGCTATTCAAAAATAGCAGATCTACAAGCTCATAGCGCGGCACCGAGTGCCGCGCTATGAGCTTGTGGATATGTTATTTTTTTTGAAAAATCATGAAAACGTGTGCAAATCTTTGAATGTATTATTTTTCAAAGCGAACATTTGCAACTCAAATCTTTGCTTATAATCAGTGGTTCTCAAACTGTTTCATGTCATGGACCCCCAAAAGTATATGTATTTGGCCACGGACCCCCATCTCAAAATATGTTGCTCCAGGGACCCCCAGAAGCAAAGATTTGAGTAAACACATTTACACAAAATGCACACATTTTCACAATTAAAACAAAAAATAGCAGATCTACAAGCTCATAGCGCGGCACTCGGTGCCGCGCTATGAGCTTGTAGATCTGCTATTTTTGAATAGCCCAAAGTATAAAAGAATGGTTAAAGTGGTTACACACAGATGCGTTCCCGGTTTTAACGGGTTAAACACCAACGGGACATTAGGTGCTGCTGTGTTCTGGCGCTCAGTGAGACGTATGTGGCTGGAGACCAGCATGCAGCATCAGACTGTGCCGTCCCTCCGGAGGCTTTTTCTGTCTTCCGACGAGACAGATCGAAGGACTCAAGGCAGGGGGAGGGGGTGGACGTGTGCTTAAAGGACGACTCCACCCATTTTTCAACCAATCTTCATATACATGGTCCTCACTAATGCGCTATGATGAATCGGTAGCGCTTTTTTTCTACTCGGTCTGTGGACACGCCTACCAGTGACATCATCATTAGGCAGGGTTTTTCACTTTTCGCCCCTTCTTTTTTACTACATCTACACTCGCTAGTCTTGACTTTTGCGTGACTTTTGCGCGACCCACAATACTGTCGGCCACTGTATGTATCTCTATGGTCTGTGGCCCTGTTGCGTGAAAGAAAAGTGTGGTCGTCGCCACCAAACAAACTATTGACTTGATTCCTCATCCACACACACACAGACACACACACACACACACACACAGTGCCGCCTCCAACAGCGACCCAGAAAAGACAAGACAACGCACACAAGCCCTTACTGAGGCACACAAACTGATTTAGCTCCGTTCATAAACTATTTACTGCCATTTTGGCCATTTTGTTAGTCCGCGAGCGAAAGGGTGCAGGACCACGGGTCCATTTGGTTCCGTGCGGGGACGCTGGAGAGAGCAACCTGGTATAATATGACTGTGTCATATCTGGTTTCTTACCGCGAGAACAATGGCTTCCATTATAGCATGCTAACTTTCCAGGAATAGAAAGTCCTGCAGTTTCTATTAGCTTGGATTCCCCATTGATGATGTCACTGGTTGGCGGGTTTCTGAACTGAGCCACGGACGGGGTAGACAAAAATGGCGCCATATTATAATGAGCATTAGTGGCGATCAGTCATATGAAGATATGCTGAAAATGGGTGAAATCGTCCTTTAATGTTTGACTCTTCATGGGCTATGGATGTTATGTCTGTGTTTTAACCTCCTGACTGACTGATTCACTGATTGATGTTTCTATTGACACAAATGCACATGACCGTGTATTTGTACATGCAGATAAAATATGATCAATAATAAATACATGTATACAATTTCAACCCACTGGACAAGTGAAATAGCAAAGAACAACATGGGTACTGTAAAAGGATCCTTTAACAACTCAACTGCTATTCAGCCATCTCTTTATGAAGTTAACAATGGAGCTAATCTCCTTAAAGCTTGCAGGTAACCCATTCCACGTTGCAGAGATGAAACCCTATACTTGAACCCTACACTTTGTTGACCAGAGTCCCCCAGGGCGCTATAATAGATCCTCTAGTATTTACCTCTACACTAATTATCTTCCCCCGAAAATAACCGATCTACAAGCTCACAACGCGTCGCCGCATGACATGTTGTGTGCTTGCAGATCGGCTATTTTCTGTTTCTCTCCAGAATAGGGACGCCTAGGGTCAAAGTGGTTAACAGTGCATTGTTCCCTGGTTTGGCTATTAAAAAATAGCAGATCTACAAGCTCACAGTGCGGCACCGAGTGCCGCGCTGTGAGCTTGTAGATCTGCTATTTTTTCTTAAATCGTGAAAATGTGTGCAAATCTTTGAATATATATATTTTTTTAAAGCGAAAATGTTTTTTTTTGCTTCAGGGGGGTCCCTGGAACAACATATTTTGAGATGGGGGGGTCGGCGGCCAAATACATATCATTTTGGGGGTCCTTGACCCCCAAAACGTGAGACCTCTCTACATCCTCAGAGAGCTCGGCTCAGTCCTCTCTCCAAAGGGTTTTACGGCCCATCCCCCCACGGACAGGATGATAAATCTCATGAGCTGTGCAGGAAACGGACTTGAGAACTCACACTTGGAACCAATCATATGATTCCGGAGCTGAGATTCAAATGCCGATATAACAAACTAATTATAAACCATTCCAACCTTCGGGGTCAGCCCTAGTTTCCTATACGCCAGAGCTCTGACAGGGCTGTCAGAGGCATGCAGCCACCGCGTACAGACAGAGACACGGACGGACTCCTCTGGCAAACTGACATGCCGCTATACGGGAAGCGAAAGTTACACCATCCACATCCGCAGGTAGTGATGTTACTGACAGTGAGCCACACAGCCCCGCAGCCTGGCCGGTTAGGAAGCAGAACAAGCGGTGTGTGCACCTGTTCTCTCCCATTGTGGGAACTATTGTGCTGAGCTGCCAGATATAGCTACCCCTGTCAGAGACAAGAGAAAAGAATTGTCGTTGGCATATGGCTTAATAGCACCACCGAGAGCATTAATGGACATTAGGGAGCATTAGCCACAGCTCAGACAGTTAGTGGACACTCAAGTGAAGGGGGGGTGGTGGTGGCGGCGGGGTGGTAGCGTGGGGCCGTGATTCAATCAACCTTTATTGGCTTTATTTCTGTTCCTCACCTGCTAGCTGTTAGCTACTGCTGATGCTATCAGTAAACCACGGGGCCCCCTAGAGGCTTGACTCAAACAAGATGGCCCTGTAATGAAAATCGGGGTTTTCTCTATCTATTAGGCGACCACAAATTTCTGCCTGATTCTTTTTCCCATTGTGGCAACAAGGGTGATGATTCCTCCCACAGTGAAGCTTGTGTAACATCTGTAGTTGGCCGTTAGCGTTTTATTTTCATTCAAGTTTAATACTTTGTCACAGGATCTACAAGCTCATCACTTCACACTGTGACAAAATTAGCCCATCTACAAGCTTGTAGATCAGCTATTATCAAAAGATTTGTATAGTTTTTTTCCGGAAAATATTGGCCTTTAACACATTACCCGCCTTGATATTAAACATCGTTTTGTATCCCCTTGCCAGCGTCATTACCTTACATAGACGATCGTTGAAACGCTGTGGAAGCCACGTTGCGTACAAAAAAACACAAAAAAAAAGTCCCGTGGCTAGGCGGAGGGATCCGTGTATCCACTGGGACAATAACATTCCAACCGCGATCGGCCATTTTGGGGCTATGGCCTGTTGAAAACGGATGGTTTTCAATGCAAAAAAAAGAAACTGAGTTAGGAGTGTTTTTTTTTAAATCCCATAGTCAGGGTGGATGGATGTCTGTTTTTTTATGAGTGATGATCGATCATTCCAAAGCTGTGTTAGGGCGCCCCTTGTGGAATTTTCACCCAAAAAAAGGGATAATAGAACGCATAATGTGTTAATGACATGCCCAGAATAGGGATGCCAAGTTGAAAGTGTTAAACTCTGAACCTCATGGGTTCATTTCTACACTCTTAGAGTTAAATTAACACTCAGGATTTTGCAGTGAATGCCTCTATTTGCGTAGTATGTATAGGTGTGCATTTTTAGCTTTTGTTTACAGTTCAACCTGTAGTCTTTACTGTCATTAGCTTACTGTTCCATAATTGCTGTTGTTTGCCTTTCTGTGTGGTGGCCACATTTCCCCTTAACCCATTAAGACCTAGAACGCATCTGTGTCACTTTTTGATTGGAGCTAAAAAGCATTATTTTACACTTTGGCTATTCAAAAATAGCAGATATACAAGCTCATAGCGCGGCACCAAATGCAGCGCTACGAGCTTGTAGATCTGCTAATCTTTTAAAATATATTGTTTTAAAGCGAACATTTTAATTCTTTGCTTCTGGGGGTCCCTGGAACAAAACATTTTGAGATGGGGGTCGGCGGCCAAATACATTTCATTTAATACATTTCATTTTGGGGGTCCTCAATCTGGGAACCCAGCGCCAAATGAAAAGGAAAAATAGCGCCCTCTGCTGTTTTTGACTATCTCAGTTGGCTCTGGGAGGAAGAAAACGTAGCACCCGTGCGCAAGGAAACCGGGGTTTTGGTCTGCCTTCAGCGCATCACTTCCGGTGGTGCGACTATGTTTTCATTCCCACTAACAATATTTCTACACGGAACACTAACACCACTTCTCCCAGAGAACATGGATCGTTTTGTTTATAAGCCCACTTGTTTCTATGATGAAAGAGCAAGTTAAAATGTGAATATCTTTCCGTGGTTTTGTCTGCTCCGCGGACGCTATTGTTAAATTAGTTTCGGTTGGTTTCGAGAGGGGAAGGATCGACGGACACATGTCGCCATAGATCTAGTTAAAATCCTTAAGATTGAGCCGTACACGGTCTGTTTACATCGGCGACATCTCACTGTATCTCCCAGTGAAAACCGCATGTCAAACGGATCTCCATGATTGTAGTTAGAGCGGATTACGTTAAACAGTGATATGCGAGGAGAAAAAACTACAGGAAGAGAATTGAGTTTCAGTGTGCGCTTTAGAATGGGAGCGGACGTGATCGTCAAAACCGGAACCCAAATAATTCCGTTTCCGGTCATCAAACCGGAACCGGAAATGGATCAAAAAAATCGGAAAGTGCACCTGGAAATTTTTCAACGCGAATCGGCGGTTCGCGTAGATCTACGCGACTGGCACGCTGCGGCTTTAAATAGGTTCGCGTAGATCTACGCGATTGGCATTCAATGTGTTAATGGGTAAAGTCAATCAACCAACCGAAAATCCAACTAACTAACCAACCAACCAACCAACCAACCAACCAACCCATCAACCAATCAATCAATCAATCAATGACCAGCCCAGAGAAGGCGATCTGGTTTTGACAGACACATATTCAAGTTTGGAGCAGACAGAGGCGAGGTGACATTGGTCTCTCGACTGCCCAGAAACGTCACAAAGTAATCTGTATAATGAGAGGTTTCCCCTCCGACTGACACGGCCGATCGTTCTGCTCACACATCACAGTCCAATATCTCCTTCCCAGCTCCAGTCAGGTCTGTCACGCCTGACGGGAGAGCGGAGACAGAAGAGATGACATCTACATGGAGTTGAGGAGCGGAGCTCTTCCTCAGAGTCAGTCATTCGTGTCTTTTTTCCCCTCATGAGTCACACCAAAGACTCTGCCTTCAGAAGCTCATCGAGTGCATTCATAGATCGCAATGATTTATCGTTCCCAACTCATTTAACACATTTCTAAATAAGAAAGGGGCGCTCTGCAGAGCACAGATCTCCACCAGGCACGCGCACGCAACATATGTGTTACGATTTGTGTGTGTGTGTGTGTGTGTGTGTGGGTGGGGTGCACGTACATCGTACATTTATACGTGTATCACAGTTAACCGCGGTCTCTATGTTTGTGTGTGTTTTTGTCTGTATGCATTGCGTTGGTCGTGTGTGTGTGTGCAGGTGTGTAGTGGTGTGGGAGGAGCGCGGGGGAGCTGATAAAGCAGCGCTCACCTGCGGGGCGGGCTGACAGAGATAAATATCATTATGGCAATACTGTAATCACTTATTATCAGTTTGTTATTTAAAACGTTTGCGGCCATTTCTATTTCCCAACAATAAAAACAGAACACCCCCACCCCCCGCAAAATTGATCTGCGTCCTGTGAGCTCATACCATCTTTAAATCATATCCGTTTGGGATCAAAACGCAAGCGTATGAACTCACAAATTCAGGAAGTCAATTAAGGAGGAGAGATCTGCTGGGGATTGCATCCAAAATGAGCTGACTGACAAGCCCAGTAGTGTGGAGCATATATATACTGTAGTGCTGTTCATCTAATAACATTGAGAGATGCCCTTGAAAGATGGAGCCCGCGGTGGTGATGCTGCTGCTGATAGAGGAGGAGGCAGGAGGAGGCGATGGAGGACGGCAGGCGGAGGAGCCGCTGGGGGGTTCAGGTCATGTATGAGCACAGTGACAATTTCTCCCGACAACGTCTCGTCTTATTTTTGCTTCGTCAGCACGCGCTTTAAAGCAGGGTTGTCGTATTTAATGAAATTACCTGTGAGAACCGATCCGACTTTTATTCATTTATTGGTAGGGGAAAGGGGGGGTGATTTGAGGAGCACAGATGAGCTCCTCTGGGAGAGTGTTTTTGTTCACTGAAACGTGCACCGGGCGCCGGCTGAGCTAACAGGGGATGACAGCGGCACACCCGCCCTATAGCACTCGGTGGCGAGGGGGGACCGGTCCCTCCGCTCAGCCCCTGGGCCTCTCAGGTGAGACGAGTGAGGACAATTGTATGCAGCTTTTGAGACGAGGGGGGGAGGGGGTTTGTTCAAGGGCCCGCCGCGAGGAGAATGGCAAACATTACTGGTACCACAGAAGTCGTGTCGCTTGGCGCCTCCAAGGCTTGCCGAGTCGAGTGGTCGCAAGGGATCAGCGGGCTCCGTCACGTCTCGCGACAATTTGGGGTACTGCTGAATCAGCAGGGACACTGAGCCATACTGATCATGTATTTGACCACGTGCCTCAAAGGTTAAGTCCTCCAATCTATTCGTGAATCAAAGTTGGCGTTTGTCAATGAAGATAAAATGGAGGCAGCTAGCGAACAAAAACATGGAACCAACAGTAAGATTCACAAGACATCCATCGCTCCATCCTGCCCACAACGTCCGTCCCTCACTTGCTCTCTTTCCCTCCCTCCCGTCTCTCTCTCTTTCTCTCTCTCTCCCTCCCCCCATTTTCTGTCTGTGCCTCTCTTCTCTCTTTGGTGTGGCCTCATGGCTCTTAGGTGTACGACGCGTCTGGCCAGGCTATAGGGCACGTGGAACAAAGACACGGTGACATTTTATCTGACGGTAGCTCCTGTGGGGCCTGAGCTATGCTGCCGAACTGTCAAACAGATTTCAGTGCAATGTGGAGGAGGGGGAGGGGGGTGTCGGGAGTGTGTGTGCGTGTGTGCGTGTGTGTGTGTGTGTGTGTGTGTGTGTGTGTGTGTGTGTGTGTGTGTGTGTGTGTGTGTGTGTAGAAAGCCAAACAAACAGCCCTGGCACAATCTCCCATCGCCAGCCAGCCAGCACAGACGAGCATAGAGAGACGTCCTTGGGGATTGGAGGAGGCCAAGATGAAACAGAAAGCGAGATCTGACCTTTTTTTTATGCTGCTGGAACCCCGGTTCTTTAGTGGGGCTAGATTAAAAGGAGGCGTTACAAACTGAAATAAAAAGGGAGTTCTGTCTGTTCGCTGACCGTGGACACCCTCAGTGGAAATAGGACTTCAATATCAACTGAAAAGGAGGCAAATAAAGGGAAATATTTCCTTTTGCTTGCTTGTACTGTTTAGGACCCTGGTTACAAGGGACTCCTTTGTCACAGCGGCACCTTGTTATGGCTGACAATGCTCGACAGATGCACTTCCTGTTCTGTTTGATCAAATGCTCTGTATCAAAGGCTTTTCATCCACTTTTCATTTCCGTGTGTTTTCAGCCAAGGTGAGAAAACAGCCATGTTTTCATCAACAAAGGAAGCTGTGAAGCAAAAATATGCCAAGCACTCTGACTTGGTAGAAGATAATATACCGTTCGTGTACCATACACACAAACCCTGCGGTTTCCTACGCAGTATCTGTGAAATGGAAAGACAATCCCACTGCCAACGATATGTATGTTCAACGAGGCGGATTCATCAATAATTGCATAAACATGTACGTTTCTTTTAATTATAAAAACCACAACTGCTGTATTTATCAAACATTCATATGCATTTAGTTTCTGCAGTATCCATGTGAGTGTATGTTAATTGGAAGCACTTCCACGGCTCGTTCAGAGTAGAAAATTAACATACGTTTACAGAATTGAAATACCATATAAGAGAAAGTGTATACGCCCACAAAGATGAGCCTGTCCAATCGACGGCCACTAATGGGGGACACAAGAAGAGACGAAGGTTAACAGAGTCGCCACCACAAAGACCTCAGATGCTCTCAGATGTTGTGCAGCCTCAGCAGAGCAGTTCCAGGGAAGCGGAACCGCTTAACCCATTAAGACCGGGAACGCATCGGTGTCACTTTTTGGATTTCTTTGGGCCATTCAAAAATAGCAGATCTACGAGCTCATAGCGCGGCACCGAGTGCCGCGCTATGAGCTCGTAGATCTGCAATTTTCTTTTAATCATGAAATTTGTGCAAATCTTTTAATATATATATATATTCTTTAAAGCGAACATTTTTAACTCAAATCTTTGCTTCTGGGGGGTTCTACAGATGTCTTCTAAATCCCAACAGTATTCTGAAAAATTTATGTTATAATATCAGTGGTGCTCAAACTTTTTCATGTCAAGGAAATGTTGTTCAAGGGACCCCCAGAAGCAAATATTTGAGTTAAAAATATTCACTTTAAAATATATATACATTCAAAGATTTGCACAAAGAAATTCTTCTTTTTTTTAATAGCAGATATACAAGCTCATAGCGCGGCACTCGGTGCTGCGCTATGAGCTTGTAGATCTGCTATTTTTGAATAGCCAAAGAAATCTTAAAATGACAGAGATGCATACCCGGTCTTAATCGGTTAACGAAGCACTCGTCATCCTCAGCAAAAAAAGGTCAAACGCCTGGTCACTGAAAACTGAGTGTGACATTGTCCTTAATGGCACACGATCCCCCATGGTCACGTCTCACTAGGTCTGCAAGGCAAGGTTCTGCGTTCGATCCCGGCCACCGCCCACTCAATGTATGGGTAGCAGGGCTTGGTTCTTTTCGACTATACAAATCGTAACCCAGAACTTTCAATTACAACCAGAACCACCTCCGAAGGGGTGTCTAGTTTTTCAGTTTGATTTAGCTGTTCACTGTTTTCAAAATGTTTAGTTATTATTAGGGATGTTGGATATTGACTTTTTTACCGATAACCGATATTGTCCAACTCTTTTCCGATTTACCAATATCAACCGATACCGATATATGCAGGCTTTTTCACCAAAAGTCAACTAAATATCAGGTAACAACATCACATATCTAATCAAATAAAATAGCTATAATATCAATATAATATCTAATATAATAGAGTGATGTTGTTAGATTTTCAATAAAGTGAGTCCCGGGACTCACTGGTTTCCATTTGAATGAGTCCCACTAATCTTAGATTAAATGTAGGCCTATTTGACAGTGCAAAAGCTTAATTGCTTTGATGCCTATAACATTAACGAGTGTCAACGAGCGTCAGCTGGACACAGACACACACACCTGCCCTCTGCAGTGCTCTAATTTGAAAGTGATCGGAGTCTGTCTCATTTCTCTGCAAAAGCCCTTGAATATGATGGAATATGATTAAGGTCCTAGGATTACTGTGATTATGGTAAGCTCACATTTCATATCACACACACCCTACAGTAAGAACTCCTGTAACTTATTTAAAAAATATATTGATTTCGATATTGATTTATGTGCTAATATCGGCCCGATAATATCGGGAGGCCGATAATATCGGACATGCCTAGTTATTATTATTATTAACTTTTTTCCAAAATATAGTGAAAATATGTGATCTACAAGTTCGCGACATGTCGCAAAGCATTGCAAAAGGTTTTGAATGTATAAAATGGGGCTTAAACTGATACAAATGGCTGTGTTGTGTTGCTCTAGCAGCATTTGGCTCCAGTGTTGTCACCTCAGCTTGATCAGTACAGAGCAACAGCACCGCTTGCTCCTCCCATGGGCCAGAACACAGGGGTAGCACCTCCTGAGCAGGGCCCAAATGTAGGGTTTGTTGTACTACCCCCTGCGGCAGGCCCCAAACTCGGTTCTGAGAACCTTATCTGAACCCAAAACTGGTTCTTCAGAGTGATGCCATCGAAGAACCATTTTTGGTTCCAGAAAGAACCTTTCAGACCATTTATTTCAATGGTTCTATAAAGAACCCAAACCCCTTAAACCGTATAGACTTCATCAACCGGCTTTAATGTGTTTGTCGAAAATCGCAGGTCTACAAGCTCACAACGTGTCGCACCACGACGCGTTGTGAGCTTGTAGATCTGCCTAATAGGCAGATGAATGTCTGCCTATTAGGACATGGTTTAAGAGTTCAAAGGTTCCTCAAAGAACTTTGACAAAAAAAAAAGGTTCTCTAGAACTAGATGAGGAACATGAAGAACCATTCACTAGATCAAATGATTCTTTAGTAGTTGGTGGTTCTTTATGGAACCATATAGCCATTTAAAGAACCATTTAAGAACCATTATTTTTCTGTGTGTAGTGCATATGGATACAAATCCAGAACCTGTCAAATACATCACACGGTACAGAACGCTTGGGTAGTAGTTGAAAAGAGCCATACGATGGGGAGTACTGGGAGCTGATGGTAGGTGGCGCTCCACCTCAGCAGTCCAGCTCCCTGGGATCTAGCGCATTAAAGGGGATAGGCGCCCTCATTCTTCGGCTAATACTGACAACAAGACACGTCCTACTTAATTAAAATTGAATGACTTTATATTTATATTTTGCAACGTTTACATTTTGTCCATAGTCATTTAAACATCATTGTGTGGTTAATAAGTCAGGGATGTTTTAATTTCCTCTATAAATCATTCTTTTCTCCAGGGACGTTTTTCTGGCAAGTTACACTTAAAAATGCATTAAAATTCAACAATTATGTGACTTTGACAAGAAATAACCACACAATGATAGTTGGTGTGATCTAAAGAAAGTTTACTAACCATACTGAAGTAAATTGAATACAATGGCTTCCTGTAAAATTAAACAACCCACGGTATGCTTTGGAAACTGCTCAGCAGTATTGTCAAGGAGGAGTCATAAAGACTAAACATGCCAGACCACTGGTATAGTTTCAACCTGGCGGCCCTATTTTGGGCATATCATTATCGGTGAAATATTGATTTAAATGTCAAAAATAGAAGATCTACGAGCTCACAATGCACTGCATTGCAGTGTGTTGTGAGCATGTAGATCTGCTATTTTCACACAACATGGCATAGTATAAAATAGGGCATATACTACAGGTGCATACAGAAAATGCAGTAAAATATTTACTGCATTTTTCTGTGTGCACACAAACTACATTATGTCCATGACTAAGTATAACGTTTTTTTTTTTTTTCATTGGAAAACTTTTCTACCATTTTGATAAAGGAACATGTTGTCTTGAAACGTGTATAGCCTAAATGTTCAGCTTTGTAAATGAGACCATTAGCGAGACGTGCAAATTACAGAAATTCACACTCAAACACAAAATACAGAATAAACATTTAAGCATGTGCACACTCACTGACAGGAATGTGTTAATGTCACCCTAATTACCTCTTGACAATGCATTAATTAGTACTTTCGGTATCGGCTGAAGATTTTCTTACAAATGAAGCATTTGCCGTTTGAAAAGGTTGGCTGTCGCTCACACGACTCGAGCTGTGAACTCACATCTCCGCAACACTTTTGCAATCGTAGACCTCGACTCATGAAAGATGTGAAGAAAGAAAAATGTGAGCGCAGTGTCTCTTTGGGTCTGTGCTGCCGGGGATTGTGTGCGGGCTGAGGGGCATTCGAGTGTTTAGCTGGCAAAAACGATGGTGGAACTCTTTTAATTAACCCATTTAGACCGGGAACGCATCTGTGTGTAATTTTTTTAGATTTCTCGATTTTTTATTTATTTATTTGGGCTATTAAAAGAATAGCAGATCTACAAGCTCGTAGCAAGCTTGTAGATCTCGTGAATATGTGTGCACATCTTTGAATATATATATATATACATTTTTAACTCAAATCTTTGAAACTGGGGGGTCCTTGGAACAAAATATTTTGAGATTGGGGGGGGGTCCGCAGCCAAATAAATACATGGCGTTTTTGGGGGTCCTTGACATGAAAAAGGTTTGATAACCACTTGATATTATAGCAACATAAGTTTTTTCAAAAAACTGACATTTGTCAAATCCCCCAGAAGCAAAGATTTCAGTTAAAACATTTTCACTTTAAAAATATAAAAAATATATATATTCAAAAGATTTGCAAAAAAACATCATGATTTTTCGAAAAAATTGCAGGTCTACAAGCTCATAGCGCGGCACTCGGTGCCGCGCTATGAGCTTGTAGATCTGCTATTTTTGGATAGCCCAAAGAAATCTAAAAATGACACACAGATGCGTCCCCGGTCTGAATGGGTTAATGCAGTTACACACAATGCCGTCTCTTGGCCTCTCCCCGCTCCCCATTGTGGACGTATTAACCTCCCTGCTACTCCCACAGATGAAGAGCTCCAGAGCGTTTGGCGTTAAGTCGGAGCCGATGCCTCAGAGGCTCGGCTTAAATCCCCCAGCTCACAGTTGTTTCTCCCTGTGATGCATAGTTTAACCCGGAGCGGCCCGGCACGGCCCGGCCCGGCCCGGCTTTTACAGCAAAACGGGCTGAAGAAGCGGAGAAGGGGACGAGAGAGGAGAGGCGAGAGGAAGGAGGAGGGGAATGAAATAGGGGCACAGGAAGAGGAGATTTGAAGAAAAGAAAGGTTGACGCCTAACTTAGGCTCTGTCGTACGTCGAAAGCGCGTCGAAAATAGCAGATCTACAAGCTCACAGCGAGTCGAGCGCGCGGCGTGGTCGTGAGCTTTGCGGATCGGCTGCTTTCGTCTATAAATGGCGCTCGAGGCGGGGGCAGAAGAAATGGTGATGTAATATGACAGGTATAGTCTAGTCATCCGCGGTGCAACTCTCCCAAAATAGACAAAGTTCTCCCTCCAGACAGACAGGGAGCTTGACACGGCTTACCGCCTCCGGTGAGTGGCTTAGTGTTTCGCCTAAGGGTGACGGACACTTCGGAACCAACGCTCGCCTTCCTTTCATTAGCAGTGTTGGGCTTTTGAGACGGGGATGTAAACAGCGAGTGAGAGGGTTAGACCTTTATACCTCTATACCTCTAGCTCTAGCTTGTCAGGAGGAGGAGGACCACCGGGGGGGGGGGCTGAACAGCCGTTCTGTGCCGTATACCACACGCATCGTCCTTGTTCTGTTTACCCTTCCACTTCCGTATCCCAGAGTAAATGCAGCGCTATTACCATTAGTCCAAATTACCGCTAATAATGCTATCTTTCCTGCACTCCATCAAATTGATATTGGCGGGGGAGGCATTGGACAGTGTCCGGTACTCGGAACGTAAACACACCTGAACTCGCTGCCAGCTCCCACTGGCGTAGAGCTAGCCGGTGCGTTTTTTGGCCGTTATTATGAATGGTAATGAGTGACTGGCTGCTGGGCTGGAAAGAGCGAGCGCTGCTGTCATAATTGAGGTAGATTAATTCAAGGAGGTCTATACCGTATTCCCACGGATCAGCGCGTCTTGTTAGAGGGCTCCACCGCGGGTTAGGGCGCTGGGAGAGGGGCGTGGCTGGAGTGTGTGTGTGCGTGTGTGTGTGTTTGCGTACGAGTGTAACCTGCAGATTTCGTTTTGGGGGGGGGGGTGGAGGGGGTTGGGGTGGGTAGTGTAGTGTGAGGAACTAATTGAAATGAGAGGCGATGTGCGAGTCTCAGCCAACATGGCCGGCCCATTTGTCAGGGTGACATCACTGCACTCACACCTCATCCATCTCCGCTCGGCGCCACAGCGCCATGCTCCTCCTAGTGATTAATATCCATACCTCCCTCGCCGTGCCGTGCGCCCGCCGCACCACACCACAACGGCCCTGCCCGAGCACTCTCACACACACACACACGCACGCACACACGCGCACACACACACGCACACACAGACGCTCACACACGCTCACTCACTCACGCAGTCAGATGCACACACAGTTGGAAGCACACCTACTGTAAGCCTTTATATGCACACACACACTCACACACACACACACACACACACACACACACACACACACACACACACACACACACACACACACACACACACCGGCCGTGCACTCATCCGCACTCGGTTCCAGGATGCTGGATCTGTGATTGACATGTGCTTTCTGTGTCTATAGAGCTGGGGGATGGGTGTGATTGGAGTGGTGCACGTTGGTGGCACCCATTTACTCACATACACACACACACACACAGGTGGAGAGCACAGTGTCCGCTTATACACACACACACACACACACACACACACACACACACACACACACACACACACACACACACACACACACACACACACACACACACACACACACACACACACACACACACACACACACACACACTGATCGGCGTAAAAATAAACTGCTCCCACCCTTGTTGAGCGAGAGCAGTAACCCAGTAAAGCATTTGTGACTGGGTACAAGGCTTTGTGCCGCAAGGGGGCCATGGTCATTTTTCAGTTTTGTATTTATTAGTATAGAATAGTAAGTAGAGAATGCAAGCTTTCAAATGATGTGTTGCTTATTGAAATCTTGTCTAACCAGAATTTTCAAAGCACTGAAAACAGCTTTCAAAGAAAGAATCAGGGCCTGTTAATGGCCCTGATTGTATAACCACACCTCTAATCCCCCCCCCCCCCCCATTGTCACCTTTCAGTCAGCTGACAACTCTGTAGAAACTTGAAGGGTGAAACATGAGACAATAGGGCCATTGAACCAATCGACACCTTCCATGCAAATGTTGAGCCCGCATGTAAGCTAATCTCCACCCCCTCAAAACACACACACACATGCACACAAAGTAAGCCTTGTTTGTGATATAATTTGAACCATTTAATGAGTCTAAAACGGTTATCTGTTGGGATGAAAACCTTCGTCAACATTCGAACTGTGTTAATATGGAAGAAAACGGCCGACTTGAGGACCATTTCCCTAGCCCCAGTCAAATTTGTCGCGGCATTATTTCTCGATCCCAGATAAGGGTTATTTTGGACAGAGGATCAAACCAAAATAAATAATACACCTGTCCCGCGCATGGAAGACCATCGAGAACCTGTCTAGCAACACACCCAGCGCAGCAGAGCATCCTATCAATCAAGGGTGATGATAAAATTGAGCACATGTTGCTAGAAAAAGAGAGAGAGACCACCACCAAGACAGAGAGTCTACCACAACAGTACGCCATCCTCATGTGTCCATTGCATCTCTCACGAACACATACTCAAGAGAAGCCTGTCTCAAGTGCAGCAATTGTAGATTTAAGTACTGGATTACACAAACTCGCCATGAGCGCCATTGCACTTCCTGTCATGCAAGTTCATGTGGAACGTGCATTTTAATGCCTTAAGTTTATTCTTTCCCCCGTAAGCTCATCATTGAGCGACATTTGAATGATATTAAACAATGGGACTGTAGGCTGCTTCTATAGACTATACAGACACTGTCTTTCAATCACACTGAGTAATGCGACACCCAGCACTACCAATACGAAGTGCAAACACAGTGTTTTTCAATTATGTAATCATAATAAGCAATGGAATGTTTGAACGAGCTAATCGTAATGTTAAAATGAACGAAGCCATATTGTTTTTATGGCTTTTTCAATATGCATTTGTGTTAGCCTGTTCGATTTGAGAGTAAAAACATTTCATATGGACAATAAATATGAAGATAGCTGAAGGTGACTGCTCCTCTCCTTCCCCTAATTCTTTGCCTGTCTGGCATACATTTTATTATTTGCGTTAACAGTGGTACATAAAATGAGTATCACATTCCATGTCCATAAACGCGTTTTGAGCATAATGCATATATTTTTGTTAGAACTGGTTTAGAAACGTTATGTTGTCAGTGGAACGAATGAAACAGAAACGTTAAAATATTGGTTCTGCACGGAACGAACCGATTGAAAAGAATGTATACATTTTTAAGCCCTGGCCTCAGGAAAGCGGATATTCATCTAAATTGCTGCAGCTGCTATTTATAATTAACACTGGTGGAGTTTTGCATAATATGGGAAAAGCAGGATTAAACAAGGCACAGTATTAGGCATAGCGTGAGCCATAGCGTTATTTTCACAAGTTCTCGTGGGCAGGGATAGGCCCCCAAATAAGCTCATTACAGCTGGGTAAGAGAGCAGCTCAAACCTGGGCACCAGAGAGGCTGGGCTTTGAAGATGCTCTAAATGATGACCTTACGCTCTGCTACTCTGCTGATGTGCTTTGATAAGCTCCTCTCTGATCTCATTCTGTGGTATCACAGTATCATCATAGCACCGTGGTGCCCCGTCCTCCCCGAGCAGGGTGGTGCTAAACTTTCTCACCACGCCCAACAAATTACATCACCCGCGCTTGATGTGGTTTTTCACACTACGCCTTTGAACTCGCCCACTGAGAAATGTGATGCCGCGGGGCAAAAGGAAAGAAAAAAAAAAAAGACATCTGAGCTTCTACACACGTTTTTTTTGTTTGTTTAAACATGTCATCATAGACGCTAAAAACTAACGAGATGCCACAAATTTTTTACTTGAGATGGAGAAAATAATTCTCCGGTGGATGCATTTCCTCCATGTGTGCGAGATGTGTGTTTCTGCAGGTGGAACCAAAGCACTGCTTAACCCCCACAGTTGTGACGCTCCCAACACCAGTCTCCCCCTTCCTCCTCTGTGGGCGCATGCACGACCGCCTCCGTACCAGCTGCGAGATGCAAACCGCCACTTAAGCAGTAAAAGCATTTCCCTGTCTTCGACAAGCCACTGTCTCTCCACCGCTCACAGAGGGGAAGATGGGCGAGAGATAGAGAAAAGAGGAGACGGTGAGAGGAAGCGAGAAGACACATGAGTACAAAGGGAGAGAGAGAGAGAGAGAGAGAGAGAGAGAGAGAGAGAGAGAGAGAGAGAGAGAGAGAGAGAGAGATCCACGGAGATGTTGAGGGCAGAGTAAGATGGGGAAAGATGAGAGAGAGAGATAGAGAGAGAGAGAGAGAGAGAGAGAGAGAGAGAGAGAGAGAGAGAGAGAGAGAGAGAGAGAAATCGGTTCAAGGCAAAGGGAGGAAGGGGAGCGAGGTGGGGAAGAGAGGTGGGAGACGAAGCCGTCAGTGGCCGCGGACGACGTGTGATTGATTGAGAGGCTTTCACTCACCCAGGGGTCATGCATATGCAAACTGCTCATTTGTAGTTGCAGCCCAGCGCTGCTGAGCGCCAGAGCCCTTGACCAGCACCGTCTGAACCAGAGGGACACGTTGCACAATCAAATTAAGCAGCCCCAAAGTCACGGGCAGGACAACCGACAGCTGGCGTCAGCCGCCGCCACCACCCCCCCCCCCCCCACACACACTCTTACAGTATCTCTTTTTCATCTGCTTTCTCTGAAAGGTCCCTCTATCTGTCTGCAAGAGGTCTGAAATGTAAGAATGAGTTATGTGTTTTTTGCGAGGCTTCGTTGCACACACACGATTTTTCAGCATTTTTGGTCTTGCGTCTTCAGCACTGCTATAGCTAGCTAACAAGCTAACAGTTACAGTACAGCGCAATGGCAGTGGCTGACCGCACACCGTGCAGAGTGTTTACATCGTATCCTAGCTTCTTTGAGGCATCACGTTGTTCTCTCTGCACTCTACTTATGTGACTATTTACCTTGTTTGTTTATTGACTAGCCTCGATCTCCAGGCTTTTAATTTCCTACCCGTTTTGCTCTCAAAAAGAAAGCCTGGACCAAGCTGTGGAAATTTCTGGCATAGGAAGGGAGCCCCGGTTGTTTTCACCGGAGATTTTTGAATCCGCCCCTGTAGACCAGATATCAGACGCACTGGGGCAAGCTATTTATTGACTAGAGTTCATGCTTACTTCATGTTCATTCCAATCTTGCGAGTTGCTCTGGATAAGAGAGTCTGCTAAATGCCTAATTGTGTGCTGCCGCAGTTCGTATTCAAGAAAAGCTATGTAGGTTTCAGAAAGCAACCTATTCCCTCCAGCTTTCAGCCAAGGCCTGCGATCTTTGCCAACGATCTTTGCCAGCGTGTCGTTATTCAATGTGAACTTCCAGTCCATTCTCGAGGCAAGTCCTTGAAACATCAAGCTCATCCTTCAAGAGTGAACTTCTGTTGCCATTCGAGATGGGTTGTGATATTTTGTTTAATTATTGACTTTGTGACAAGCCTGGCGGGAATCAAGACCTCATACATAAATTCCCTCTCAGCGCTCTAGTTAGGCCGTACTTTGAGGCTATTATGTTAAATTTGCGCTGAAGACGATGTGTTGACGCCGTTTCAGGCAACCTGAAGGCAGCACTGGGGCACTTAGCAGCGATTTGTTCGCTTTTTGCTGTGTTTCAGTGACTTCAAGCCTTTATTTTCTCCTCCACCGGAAAACAAGGATGTGATGCTGAGTGAATGGCCTTCACTGTTCAGGCGCTCATAAAGAGGCTCTCTTGTGCCTGCCTGAGTCTCTCGCTCTCTCTCT
>NC_137622.1:617500-672000 GCF_963280865.1 Gymnoscopelus braueri | reverse complement strand
CGTTTTTTCAAAAATAGCCAAAGAAATCTGAAAATGACACAGATGCCTTCCCGGATTGAATGGGTCAATGAGCGTTTATTCCGTGTTGTGCAACGGAACACAGTGTGAGGTTAATGGAGAGAGGTGCTTGGTCACTGTCCACTGCCCTGTGGCATGAAGGGTAAACACTGTCATACTCTGTATACATTCGCTGATCCCTTATGCACGCTGAACGTATACAGGTGTGACCTGACCCACCGATGACCGATGACAATGTCATACACACACCGGCACTTCTGCTGTGATCAATACTGCGCCTCTGCCTCCAGCGAGAAAATCACTGACAAGGCAGGCAGAGTGGTAACATGCAGTGGTGGAAAAAGTACTGAAATGTTTTACTTAAGTAAAAGTGTCAATACTGCAAAATAAGAAGTACTCTGTTACAAGTAAAAGTCTGGTGTGTAAAATGTACTTGAGTAAAAGTACAAAAGTATTGGTATCAAAATGTACTTGAAGTACCAAAAGTAAAAGTACTGAAATGTTTGAAAATAGCCGATCTACAAGCTCACAACGCGTCGCGATGCGACGCGTTGTGAGCTTGTAGATCTGCTATTTTCAAATAGCCTTGGTATAAAATAGCGCCAAAGTGGTTAATGCATGTTTCATGATATAATAATTCATATCTGAAAAGTAACTAGTAACTAAAGTTTTCAAATAATTGTAGTGGAGTAAAAGTACAATATTTCCTCTGAGATGTAGTGGAGTAGAAGTAAAAGTATTGGAAATTGGAAATATTCAAGTGTAGTACAAATACTTCAAAATTTTACTTACGTAAATGTAGTTAGTTACTTTCCCACCACTGGTAACATGAGATATGGAGATGAGTTGTCGGCATATAGGCCGTAAAAAAAATATGGACAGCGTCACGCCATTGTTTCTACAGACCGTAAAATGAAGCCTATTTTTGCAGCGATTTCAAATCCGCCATCTTTCTATGTACGGTTGATATCCCGTCCGAAATGCAAACGGAAATGAATGCTATTGGCTGAAACCGCAGCAAGGGCGGGTCTTCTTCACTCGGTAGAACCAGTAGCAACCCTAGAAACATACCCTACTTTATCATTAATTTGAAAATAAATGGGACCATCATTTACCAAAACGCATGTCATGGTGATTGAAAGAAGACTTTAAACTAGCGACTGGAAGCATATAATATTTGTGACAATGTTTATTAAGGTAATAAAATGTAATGTAAAGTTCGGCCAAAAATCCATCCGCTTGAATAGAGCCTAATTGCTTCTGCAACTAGCAGGGTGAAACAGCGGTGAAACAGCGGTGAAACAGCGGTGAAACAGCGGTGAAACAGCGGTGAAACAGCGGTGAAACAGCGGTGAAACAGCGGTGAAACAACGGTGAAACAGCGGTGAAACCGCGAGATTACAGGCCATTCATATAAACTGTCAGACTCAATTCACAAGCCGGCTGTTAGCCCCTTGGTTGGACCGGACGGAGAGTCAACCACATCATCGCCAAATGTCCCTGATTTGTTCTGTTCTGCATGTCCCTCCCCCTCTCTGACTTCAGTTCCCTGTCATTCTACTATTCTATTTAAATACAGCTGACCAAAAATGGCCCTAAAAAATATTGCAGACATATTGTGTAATCACTCAGTAAAACTAACATAAGCAAGGAAAAGCACGTTTATTTGTGTAGCACATTTCAACAACAAGGCAATTCAAGTATAGTCGAGCCGCGTAGCTTATCGTCTTTCATTCGGGATAAGGTTGTTTTTATTGCTTATTCTTTGGTAATAATCGTTCAACCGTGTTACATTTTGAATTTAATTGAAAACGACTTGAAAGACTGTTTGGGGACTGTTTGTTAGAGTGCTGTTAACAGCATTAAAGCTGCATTCCGGAACTTATTCAAAAAAAAAATTTTTTTACCAATCTGTGTGGTAGAGTATGTTAATACAATATAACTAGTACATCTGCAGTGGATGGAGGTGATCTCCCTACTCTTCCATTGAGATATTTAGACCCTGGTGTCAGCCTGTCGTGGTGCCACACCCACTGGTTCACGAGTAGCCCTGCCTGAAGCGCATAAGCAGAACATCTCCCCCTGGCCAAGCGGGGATTCCCTCTTGTTGAGCGGTAGACGTGGTGGAGGACCCCAGGTTCAAATCCCGGGTGTTACAGTTGCAGTCTCTCTCTGCAGTCTCTCTCTGCCTGGAGTGGATATAAAACTAACAGATTGCAGCTTTAACACTAACATAGTGTTTTTAATATCACTTTTTAGGTCAAAATGAACAAATGTTTAATTTGGCATCCGTTACTTAGATCTAGTCATAAAAAAAAACAGCTTATTTGCATATTTCCTACGGTGCATTATTCCACTTCATTTCAGCACACAATTATTCTTTGATCCACTATTTGTCTTTGATCATGTCTGTTAAGTTTAATAGATGATTAAATGGCTCATTTATGAAGGGAAAGAGAAAAAAGTAGCAACACACTAACTTTAAGACATTAATAGTCCCTGTATTGCAGTTGGTCTTCCCCAAAGAGATTCCCGGGGAATTTAACCGTGTGATATTAAAATCAATAAGTGAGTATAACAATTATATGAATGGTGATGGCATTATATAAACATATGCTTAGAGTCAAACTGTAGAGACCCACACTTAAGCCAGTTTCTTCAAAATGGCATGCGCTCAGTAACAGATTAATGAAAACAATCTGGCTAACATCACTGTGGACATTTCCCCATCAGTTCTGATGAACACACCAAAGCGTCAAAACATTAGTCATGTTTTGCTGTCTTGTCTGTTGATTAAATAATCTAAAAGAAGATCTGTGTCTTACTGCGGGGGTTAATCCCTCTACAGTGAAGTGTTTTGTTTTGTTTGATATATTTACAGTCTATTTAATTCTCCATTATGTTTATTAGAGTTAATTGTTGTTAGGATAATTGTTATTGTGTGCTGTTTGGGAGGTGTTTTTTCGTTAATTCAGTATATTTAAAAGAACATGTATATTAACAAAAACTAAACGACGCAGTAAACTACCATTTGCCATACTCAAGTTTGTTGAAATCTTGATATTGATTAATTGCCCAAGTAAGCCTGGAATATGCAGCATGTTTTCATAAGCGAATTCAATCAAATATTTATACAGCTCAGTACACTGTATACATTTAAAAAGTTCTCAATATAGGGAGATTTGCCGTGATTTGTAGTGCAGTCAAGCACATACCCAGCCTGATGAAACAGAGTTCAGTGAAGAAGGCAATAAAAAAATAAATAACGAGATGCAGCCCAGAATCATAAGGTCCAGTGTAGGTGTGAGTTGTGAACAGATATAGCGCGCTCTCCGAGGGTTTGTGCGAGTCTGACGCCCAAACACATCAGGGTGGAATCATCTCCTGAATCTGGAAAAAGCTGTAGCCCTCCGTGGAGAAAACACATCCCAAAATGGACATAGGGGTCAAGCTAGCGGTTGCAAAGTTGTAGTTGATGTTGACACTGCGTCCTGCCACATTAATGCAGGGTCATGGGCTTGGGAGACAGTACTCGCACGTCCGCTTGATATTTACATTAGCTTGGCTGTACAGTAACGTTGTAATTCCAGCGGCATAGAGAGACCAGAGGTGAAAAATGCACTGGCAGCGGGCATAAAGAACTCACCCTTAAACAAAAGAGAGACAAAATGCCTCTTAAGCGCCAGTGTAAACACAACGGCGTGCCATAAATGTAAATTCTAAAATAGCCATGCATAAAAACAATTACCCTGCTATCTTAATTGCATTCTAAGGAAAAAACACTTGCTGCCACCTTTCCAATTAAAACATAACCGGCAGCTATATTAAAATGTATTTTTAAATGGTAGCCTGCAGCAGGTCTTGTTGTCTAATGCATTAGATTCCACCTCCACACTTTAACCCATTAAGACCGGGAGCGCATCTGTGTCATTTTTTAGATTTGAGCTAAAAAAAGCATTATTTTACACTTTTGGCTATTCAAAAATAGCAGATCCCACAAGCTCATAGCACGGCACCGAGTGCTGCGCTATGAGCTTGTAGATCTGCTATTTTTGAAAAAAAAATTAGAATGTGTGCAAATCTGTGAATATATATTCTTTAAAAGCGAACATTTCTAACTAAAATCTTTGCTTCTGGGGGGTCTCTGAAACCAAATATTTTGAGATGGGGGGGTCCGTGGCCAAATACGTATAATTTTGGGGGTCCTTGACAATTATGAAAAAGTTTGAGAATTTGTAGAATCGGCTTCAGGTCTTAACGGGTTAATGACCAGCTTCACTTTTCGATGCAGAGAGAGGCATCAACGACGTGTATCAACCGGGAGACAGGGGACCACGCGCAACGCTCGCCCCCACCAGCCGGTTTATCTAACTCCCAATGATTTGCGTTTTGTCATTCAACCGTGTGCCATCGCGCCCCTCGACGCAATCGGTCACGGCGTTAGATAGTGATCTTTTGATGGGGTTAACCATTGCGGAGCAGCCTCCTTGCACGGCGGGCCCTCTTTTTTACATCCGCCCCGCAACACCCCGCCGTCTCAGACTCTTATTGGTGAAGTGTGAACCCCTTCCATAAATCAGGGTTATTCTGGGAGAGTCACATCTGCTCTCAATCCCAGCACCCGAGAGGATTGAGAAAGCTGTTGTCCTTTGGTTATTATGGGGGATACGCCAGGATGAGAGAGAGAGAGAGAGAGAGGGGAAACGAAAGCCCTTCAACTGAAATTCCCTCTTGTTCTCTCGTAGCCCCCCACCTCTCTCTCTCTCTCTCTCTCTCTCTCTCTCTCTCTCTCTCTCTCTCTCTCTCTCTCTCTGTCTGTGTGTCTCTCTCTCCCTTCTCTCCTTCCCTCCCTTCCTGTACCCCCCCCCCCCCTCCTCTGGCTCCCTCCTTCCCTCTCTTTCTCCCTCTCTCCATTCCATCCCTCCCTCTCTCTCCCTCATTCTCTCTCCGCATGGGTCCTGCTGCTCTGTCATCCGCAGGGATGCGTGTGAAGGGGACCATCTGTTGATCCATTTGTCTCTCGCTCCGCTTCCTGTGCCACCCGCCTCTCTCCTCCTATCGGTGATCGGCCTGCCCTTTCCCCCTGCCCACCCCCCCCCCCCCCCCCCCCCCCATGTGGGCTGCCAACAGGGGGGCGCGGCATGGGGGGGGGGGGGGTTATCTTGGGGGAGGCGCAGGATCACCCGTGTCGCGGCCCTCTGTAATGCCTGCACCTCTGGCGCACAGCATGCTTCGGCGGGCTAAACGGAGGACGACGCGCACGGACGGACGTGAGCGAGCGCGCTCTTCGCAAGCAGCCGCTGTAAGCAGCTAATTTGCGGGAGAGCAGCTGCTTTCTAATCAGGGTTTATCTAAGCTGAGAGTGTTGCCACGCTGACCTTAAGCCATTCAAACCGGGAACGCATCTGTGTCATTTTAGATTTCTTTGGGCTTTTCAAAAATAGCAGATACACAAGATAATTTTGGGGGTCCTTGAAATGAAAAAAGTTTGAGAACCACTGTTATTATAGCAACATAAGTTAAAAACATATTTTAAAAAAATTAGGATTTAGAAGACATTAGTAGAATCTCCAGAAGCAAAGATTTGAGTTTTTTTTAAAATCACTTTAAAAGCATACCGTATATATTCAAAGACTTGCACACATTTTCAAGATTTTTCAGAAATAGCAGATTTACAAGCTTGTAGATCTGCTATTTTTGAATGGCCAAATTAAATCTAAAAAAGGACACACAGATGCGTTCCCGGGCCTTAATGGGTTAATCAAAAACTCGTTGGGGGAGAGTCTGTCTCTGTCTCTTGCATTGTTGACATCCAAAAACAATGGTCCCCGGGGACGTACACTCGCGGCGCTTATCATTACGCAGCGCCGTAGACCATGAAATGGACGAGGGGGAAAGAAGAAACAATGCATGGGAGACAGTGAGGGAGCGTCGTGTTATTGAACAGGCAAGCGCTACCAAAACACTAGTCATGGCCTCCGAAATGTCAAGCTGCTAAAGAGAAGGGGGGGAAGGGGGGGGGGGGTCTCGGATTGAACGCGTGTCTCCGAGGTGTCACCTCGTGTCCAACGTTCAAGGGTTTGATGGACACCGAGTCCGCTGTGGGGACTCCTCTGGGGAGGTTTTTTTTTCTCGCCCTTTGATCTATTTGTGTGACTTCCTCCCGATTCACCCATCATTCAGCCGGGGAGGCCCGGGCGCCGGAGAGAGGCGCCGCGTGTGTTAACCCGTTAAAACCGGGGAACGTGTCCGTGTAACCACTTATTTTATACTTTGGGCTATTCAAAAATAGCCGCGCTTATGAGCTTGTAGGTCCTAAAAGTTTAAGAACCACTGAGGTATATAGCAACATAAGTTTAAAAAATAAACAAGACATTAGTAGAATCCACAGAAGCAATAAGATTTGAGTTACAAATGTTCGCTTAAAAAATGTATGTATTCCAAGATTTGCACACATTTTCGCGATAAAAAAATTATAAATAGCAGATCTACAAGCTCATAGCGCGGCACTCGGTGCCCCGCTATGAGCTTGTAGATCTGCTATTTTTGAATAGCCCAAAAGGAATAAAAAATAAATTCAAGATGCGTTCCCAGGCCTTAACGGGTTAACATCATGAGCTCTGATGTCCCCAAGAGAGGGCTCACTGTCCAACTCAGACATCAGCTAGGAGATTACACAGACAAGTGTGGGTCCATGGGAGATGCATTCGCATGTACAGGGGGGGGGTACTGTACTGTACGTGTTCGGAGCGTGAGACCCCCGTACGTACGTAATGGTAGTCGTGTCGGAGAGGGGAGCGGGGAATTGTAACATATCCACCTTGCGGAGTCACACTGATAGGAACATGTAATGAGATCGGAGATTTCCCCCCGCATTGCATTATCCCTTCAATCTCTCTCTCTCTCTCTCTGTCTAACTAGTTCTCAAGGTGGGGGTCCCGGGACCCTGAGGAGTTAAGGCTCTGTGACTCAGTCTGTACAAATGGAAGAAACCCGATGGACAATAACATTTGTTAAAGTCTCAGAGCTAAAATATCACTGTGGATTTTATAGCATAGATTAGGGTACCAGAGATTTATTTTCTCTTCAAAGTATCAAAAGGAGGTCCATGGCCTAAGACCTTGGAGATGGCCGAAGAAGGTCATTGTGACCGAAACGTTGCTTAGATAAAAGTGTTCCTATTGTGCTAAGTGCAGACGGTGTGCGGGTCCTTTTATTGTATTCTCTACGCTTGATCCCTGCCTCTTCGCACCCGTCTCTCTGAGTCCATCAGGCGTGCATAAGACTTTGTTTCATGAATTTAACCCATTAAGACCGGGAACGCATCCGTGTCCATTTTAAGATTTCTTTGGCTATTCAAAAATAGCAGATCTACAAGCTTGTAGATCTGCTATTTTTGAAAAAACGCAAAAATGTTTAGCAAATCTTTGAATCTATACATTTCTTACTAAAAACTTGGGGGGGTCCCTGGAACAAAATATCTTGACATGAAAAAGTCTGAGAACCACTGCAACATCTTTTTTCCAGAAAACAGTTAGGATTTAAAAGACATTTGTAGAATATATATGTATATTCATAGAGTTGCACATATTTTCTAGATTTTTCTAAAATAGCATACCTACAAGCTTGTAGATCTACTATTTTTGAATAGCCAAAGACATCTAAAAATGACACAGAGACGCGTTCCCGGTCTTGATGGGTTAATAAACGGTTCAGACTCTCTCTCTCTCTCTGACTATCTGTCTGCCTGTCTCTGTCTCACTGTATCTCCGTCTGTAGGCTGCCCTAGCGCGTCTGATATCTTGGCCTAGAGGGGCGGGTTCAAAATATCCGGAGAAAAAATCTGCGAGATCCCATTGGTTGACCGATCTGTTCGTCAGCCCCCGCCCCATGCCCCTCCTCCTCCCCCAATGTGCAGAGAGCCCTGTCGTCACAACATTTGGAGCGACGCCCACTGCACTCTGGTTGGTCGGGGAAATGAAACACTTCCTATTCCAGGAACGTCAACAACAGGCTCTTATTTTTGAGCAAAAAAAAAAAAAGTAAAAGCCTGGAGATTGAGGCTATAGCCTGTCTCTCGTCTGTGACTGTCTGTCTCTTTCTCACTGTCTGTCTCTCTGTCTCTCTGCCCTCAGCGTTTTCATAGATGCGTTGCAGCATGACACCGGGGGCAGCTCAATACACCTGATGATGTGCGATCACCTGGGGAGGGCCGAGCATTGATTTCCCATAAGGGGCAGATGACATGTGGTCACACGCGCACACCCTCTATTTTACCAACAACCCGCCGTGTCCTCTAATAAGTCAGGGATTTACCGACGCTGTCCCCGGCCGGCGTGATTGTTCTGCAGCCGTTAAGAGGTTGCCTAGAAAACCTTTCATGTTGCGGATAACATATAAATATAAATTACGGCGTTCTTTGCAGGTATTACATGGGGAGAGAAAATAGGACTGCAGAGACTCTGCAGAAGGCTGTGTATTGACAATATGTGTGTGTGTGTGTGTGTGTGTGTTTGCGCATGTGTGTGTGCGCACGTCTGTTTATATGTGTTGGGGGGTGTTAACCCATTAATACTGGGAACGCATCTGTGTGTCATTTTAAGATTTCTCTGGCTATTCAAAAATAGCATAAGCTCATAGCTGCTATTTTTGAAGAATCGTGAACATTTGTGCAAATCTATGAATATATATTCCACAAACAGTTCTTAAAAAAAACGTTTATGTTGCTATAATCAGTGGTGCTCCAACTTTTATCATGTCAAGGACCCCCAAAATGACGTGTATTTGGCCGTGGACCCCCACCTCAAAATATGTTGTTCCAGGGACCCCCCCAGAAGCACAGATCGGAGTTAAACGTAAACAGTATATATTCAAAGATTTGCACACATTTTCACAATTTTTGCATTCCTATGAGCGAGGGTTGAGTCACTGAGAGAGAGAACGCCGGTGTTGTGACATTTCTAATATTATTTCTAATGGTACAATGACATTCCTATGTGTCAATAATGGCACAGAGGTTTTGACCTGTTTTTTTTTGGTGCCGAATGCAAGAGATTGCCATTTTACCGTCAGTTTCTCTCTCTGGGCCCCAATGACATTTATGTCAGAAATACACTTCACCAAGGTGTCAACGCAGCTACAGTAAAGCCATCTGGGGATACAGAAATCTATAATTGGGTGTCATCAGCATAACTATGAAAATCAATGTTGTGCTTTCTGATGACACAGCTGAGTGATACCACATACATGTTAAAGAGAATATGGCCCGAGATGGAGCCTTGGGGAATGGCTTACTTAAAAGAAAAAGGGGGGAAAAAGGCATGCTTTAGAAAATGGTTCCTGTCAAGGATACCGTGAGCTGCAGTCAATGGGCTAAACATGCCAGACCGCCGATAATAGTCCTTTAACCACTTAAACCCTTACACCTGTACTTAGTTGACTGGAGTCGCCCCAGGGGTCTACACTTGGCCCACAGATATTTTCCCCTCTATGCTACTTATCTTTGCCGAAAATAGCCGATCTACAAGCCGAAAATAGTAAATCTGCTTGTAGACAGTGGTGGAAGAAGTACTCCGATATTTTACTTATGTAAAAGTAGCAATACCACAATATGAAAAATAAGTAAAAAGCCTCTGTTCAAAATGTTACTTGAGTAAAGGTACAAAAGTATTGGCATCAAAATATACTTAAAGTACCAAAAGTAAAGAAAATAGCAGATCTACAAGCACACAACGCGTCGCATCGCGACGCGTTGTGAGCTTGTAGATCGGGCTATTTTCAAATAGCCTATTTACAAAATAGGGTGAAAGTGGGTAATGTATGTCTTGTAATAATAATCCAAATCTACAAAAAGTAACTTAAGTTTTCAAATAATTGTTGTGGAGTAAAAGTACAATATTTGCCTCTGAGATGTAGTGGAGTAGAAGTAAGAGCACTGAAAATTGGAAATACTCCAGTAAAGTAAAAATAATACCTCAAAATTGTACTTAAGTACAGTGCTTGAGTACATGCACTGAGTTACTTTACACCACCACTCGTAGATCGCCTATTTTCACCGAATGTTCGCCCTCGAATAGGGGGACTAGGGTCCGCGTGGCTAATGCAGTGTTGCGCAATGCACTACAGCGCCATAAATAGGGGGAATTAATGATAAAGAATGGGAATCAGGGTAATAAGCTGTTCTGTTTCTAAACAAGGCAGTTCTTCTCCTCCTCCCATGCAGCCCGTCCCATGTCTATCAAAAAAAACATCTCTCACACACACACACACACACACACACACACACACACACACACACACACACACACACACACACACACACACACACACACACACACACACACACACACACACACACACACACACACACACACACACTACAGACTACAGCAACCAAAGTGAGACAAACTGCCGGTAGACTGTCAGCTGAAGAGGGAGGTAGTTTAAATGGATCTAGCAATTAAATAGGCTATTCCTTTTCTGCACAGATACAGATCTTTTGTAACAGCCATTCAGCCCCGAAATGCAGTTAGAAGTGGATCTCGCACTGGAAACTCCGCTGTTTGCGAGGACGAATGTATGAGTGTGTGGGAGTCTGGGTGAGAAGATTTTTTCGAAGGTGCCAAGGTGTTTTTTTTTAGAGAGATGCCGAGGTGTTTCACTAAATCTGTCAGGGGACGACGATGAGGCTATTTTGTGCGTCGTCGCCGGATACACGGCGACTCGGAGTGATAATGCTGGTTGTCAATCAGCGCCTCGTCCTTCTCTTGGAACGTCTCTGTCCGTGGTTCTGACGATCTCTGTCAAATGGTGCTGAAGATCTCTGTCCGAGGTGCTGAAGTGGAGTGCCCCAGGTGCACTCTACAGTGGAAAAAGTACTCAAATGTTTTACTTAAGTAAGAGTAGCAATGCTGCAATGTAAAACATACTCCGTTATAAGTAAAAGTCCGGAATTCAACATTTTGAGTAAAAGTACAAAAGTATTGGTATCAGAATTTACTCAAAGTACCAAAAGTAGAAAGTACTCATTATGCAGAATGTCCCATTTTACAAGTTTTCAAATGTTTAACATTATTTTTAAAATAGCAGATCTATAAGCTCACAATGCGTCGCATCGCGTCACATTGTGAGCTTGTAGATCGGCTATTTTCAAATGGCTGAAAAGTATACAGGGCTGAAGTGGTTAATGTATGTTTTGTAATAATGGTCAAAATCTACAAAGTAACTAGTAACTGAAGTCTTCAAATAATTGTAGTGGAGTAAAAGTATAATATTTTCCTCTGAGATGTCGTGGAGTAGAAGTAAAAGTACTGAAAACTGGAAATACTCCAAGTAAAAATAGCTCAAAATTGTACTTAAAGGGATACTTCACTTTCACATAAAATAAACATTAAAAATATATATATAAAAAAAAATGAAAGAAGTTATGGCAAAATAAAGGCCCCCTCACACATTAGTAGGACACTCTAATGCGTGAGGGGGCCATGAATTTTCCATTACTTTTTTCATTTATTTTTAATATATTTTTTAAATGTTTCCCCGTTCCGAAAGTGAAGTATCCCTTTAAGTACAGTACTTGAGTAAATGTATTTAGTTACTATACACCACTGAACATGTACAAGCACTTTCGACCTGGTGTCCCTGTTTTGGCCGTGAAATAGAGTTGAGGTGGATAAACTAGAGCCATGTGGCCTAGCATCATTTATTTATCTTTGATTGAGCATTACAACGTCTGAACTACCTTACCTACTGTATAGTAAATGCCTTGAAATGTCTCACGAGTGTGTGTGTGTGTGTGTGTGTGTGTGTGTGTGTGTGTGTGTGTGTGTGTGTGTGTGTGTGTGTGTGTGTGTGTGTGCGTGCGTGCGTGCGTGCGTGCGTGCGTGCGTGCGTGCGTGCGTGCGTGCGTGCGTGCGTGCGTGCGTGCGTGCGTGCGTGCGTGCGTGCGTGCGTGCGTGCGTGCGTGCGCGTCTGTTTATATGTGTTGGGGGGTGTTCACCCATTAAGACCAGGAACGCATCTGTGTGCCATTTTAAGATTTCTCTGGCTATTAAAAAATAGCAGATCTACAAGCTCATAGCGCGGCACCGAGTGCCGCGCTATGAGCTCGTAGATCTGCTATTTTTGAAGAATCGTGAACATTTGTGCAAATCTATGAATATATATTCCACAAACAGTTCTTCAAAAAAACTTTAATGTTGCTATAATCAGTGGTGCTCCAACTTTTCCATGTCAAGGACCACCCAAAATGACATGTATTTGGCCGCGGACCCCCACAAGCTCATGTGTGTGTGTGTGTGTGTGTGTGTGTCTCGTCGACGTAGGGTTTCTGAGTACCGGTGACCAGGCGGCCAAGGGGAACTATGGGCTCCTGGACCAGATACAGGCCCTGCGCTATATCAGCGAGAACATTGGCTTCTTCGGAGGAGACTCCAACCGCATCACTGTGTTCGGCTCAGGGATCGGGGCGTCCTGTGTCAGCCTGCTCACCCTCTCCCACCACTCTGAAGGTAAAAAGCCACGACGCCCCACCTATAGGGGCTGCGACTATTCATGATCTTCTTAGCAGTGGTGGAAAGTAACTAAGTACATTTACTTAAGTACTGCACTTGGGTAAAACGTGTAGGTATTTGTGCTTTACTTGAGTATTTCCAATTTCCAATACTTACTTCTACTCCACTACATCTCAGAGGCAATTGTATTATTATGAAAACATACATTAACCACTTTAGAACAATTTTATTCATAGGCTATTTGAAAATAGCCGATCTTGTGAGCTTGTAGATCTGCTATTTTCAAATATTGTAGTACTTTTACTTTTGGTACTTTAAAGGGGAAATCCACCCATTTTCAATATTTAACTATGTCATTAATATAGCATAAAGGAGTTGTGTGGAAATAAGAAAAAATTTAAAAAAAAATTAACATTGCAAAAAAATTTAACATTGCAAAAAAATTAACATTGCAAATTACACCATGATGAGTCATCACAGTGTAATTTGCAATGTTAATTTTTTTTGCAATGTTAAATTTTTTTGCAATGTTAATTTTTTTTTTAATTTTTCTTATTTCCACACAACTCCTTTATGCTATATTAATGACATAGTTAAATATTGAAAATGGGTGGATTTCCCCTTTAAGTACGCTTTGATGCCAATACTTTTGAGTTGTGTACTTTTACTTAATAGAGTATTTCTATATTGCAGTATTGGTACTTTTACTTAAGTAAAGCATTTGAGTACTTTTTCCACCACTGCTTCTTAGCGAGATTTTTTTTTTAAATACATTTTTCATTATTGATTGATATATATATATGATATATTGCATACATTGTCGCACGACGATATTGTGATTTACAAGCTCACCACGAGTTACTAGTATTCAATGTTGCACCCCATACACCCACCTCACGAGTAATGCTATCTGCTTTGTGTGATTACTACGGTAAGGTATTCAGGACAGCCAATGGAGATAGCGAGTTAGCGGATGATTTATGCTACTGTATAGCGCCAGGATGATTTAAGAAACAGGTGTTTGCAAATTAAATGACCCTGATGCCCGCCAAATTGAGAATATCTGCGGCAGCTTTTAAGGCTGTGTGTGTGTGTGTGTGTGTGTGTGTGTGTGTGTGTGTGTGTGTGTGTGTGTGTGTGTGTGTGTGTGTGTGTGTGTGTGTGTGTGTGCGTGTGTGTGCGTGTGTACGTATTTAAAACATGCGTGTTGCTGTACGTGGCAGTGGCACATATACTGTATTTAGCATTCCGTGAGCAAATGTTTGCTGGGCCAATGCTTTGTCTGTAAGGATGATAAAAGAGGACATGTTGTACCTGGGGAGCGTTTTTAGTAGCGTCCACTGTCATGCTTAATGGAACATACACCCCCCCCCCCCCCCCCCCCCCACCCATCATGAGCAATGTTGTTTATCCTCTGGCTAGCCTAATGCTACTCCGCGATGATTTACTGCCAATGATGGCCATGTCCTTAATACTAAATACAGCAATGCGGGTTTTAACCTGGACATGCGATACTCATCCCTCATGCTCATGTCCCTCTAATGCGTCGCGGGTATTAAGACGGAGCCCTGCTGCTCCTGTGTGAGTTCTGAGAGGATGTCTGCCGATACGCCCGACGCGAGGAGACAGCCATTTGCCGTGAGCCCCCATAAACCATCGTCAGGTTCCAACTGCACCCCGCGGAGCCGAATGGACACCGCATCATCATTTACCGAAAAGTATTACAGACGCTCATGTATTCATCCATCCGTTTTAACCCCTTTAGACCGGGAAAGAATCGTCGTGTCATTTTAAGATTTCTTTGGGCTATTCAAAAATAGCAGATCTACAAGCTCATAGCGCGGCACTTGTAGATCTGCTTTTTTTTATTTTATCGTGAACATTTGTGCAAATCTTTGAATATATATATATTTTGTAAGCATTTTTAACTCATGTTACAACTTCTGGGGGTCCCTGGAACAACATACTTTAAGACATATTGGTGGTCCTTGACATGAAAAAGTTTGAGAACCACTTACAGCAACATACGTTAGGATTTAGAAGACATTTGTAGAATCCGCAAAGATTTGAGTTACAAATGTTCGCTTTAAATATATATATTCAAAGGTTTTCCCCCAAAAAATAGCAGATCTACAAGTAGATCTGTTATTTTTGAATAGCGCAAAGAAATCTTAAAATGATACAGATGTGTTCCCGGCCTTAATGGGATAAGGCTGGCCATTCGTTTTGCCTCTAATTGATAGTGTCGCATACATGGCAGGATATCAGATATTAGGAATATGGGGGAAAACTATTGTTTTCTTTGTCATCCTGTCTGGTTTCTCATTGTTTATGTGGCGTTAATGGTCTAAATGAGGAATATTTACACGGCGCCACACTTTCCACAGTAAGCTGTGATTGTTGCGAATGTGTTAACGAGCCACAAACATGTTGATTTGGACGCACATGTTTGGCGTTAATGCAGTTTTTTTTAACAGCCGGTGGCATGGCTGGAATTGCATTAACCCATTAAAGACCGGGAACGCATCCGTATGTCATTTTTAAGATTTCTTTGGCTATTCAAAAATAGCAGATCTACAAGCTCATAGCTATGAGCTTGTAGATCTGCTATTTTTGTTGCTAGTTTTTTTTTTGTGGCAAATCTTTGAATATATATATTTTTTAAAGCAAACCTTTTTAACTCAAATCTTTGCTTCTGGGGGATTCTACAAATCTCTTCTAAATCCTGACAGTTTTTTTGAAAAAACGTATGTTGCTATATAATATATGTCAAGGCCCCCCCAAAAATTATATGTATTTGGCCGCGGACCCCTATCTCAAAATAGGTTGTTCCAGGGACCCCCAGAAGCAAATATTTGATTTACAAATGTTCGCTTTAAAATACATATATTCAAAGATTTGCACAAAGTTTCAAGATTTTTCAAAAATAGCAGATCTGCAAGTTATGAGCTTGTATATCTGCTATTTTTGAAGTATAAGATAATGGTTAAAGTGGTTAAAAATCTAAAATGACAGATTCTTTCCCGGTCTTAATGGGTTAAGGGAATTACTCTTGCATTAGAGGGTTAGTCTTGTAGGCAACACTGCAGTCAAGAAACTATTAGCAGGGATAATTGTACCCCCGCCGTTCCTTGTTCCCCCCCTTGTCTCTAGGCGGACTAGAATCCCTGGATTCTTGGATTTTTGATTAGGAGACCACCATGCATTTGAAAGAGGTCATTTGAGCTTCTCGGTGTTGATTCCCATTAACAGTGCCATGGATTTGCCAAGTGTTGGCGTCCTCCAATTTGCATTAAAGTGTTACTAATTGCCTTGATTTCCTCAGATGACTGATGACTGCTTTTGGATTGAATTTTTTAACACAAATGCCTTTTTTATTCACACTCCATAATGCTACGCTTCACGTAGCGTGTTATTATACTGCCAGTGAAACCATCTCTTCTCCCCTCCCAGTAAATTGGATATTACCAAGGGTGTTTTTTCCCCTGAATGGAAATGTATGCCCCGCTGATGGGATAAAAAAAGATCCCTGTAAAACCTGCAGCATCCTAGGAAATTGAAACAGGAAGCCTTCTATCACACCGGTACTCTCGCTGCGAACATGACCAATGGCAATCTGATTTCACACAGTCTCTCTCAGAGTACAGATTCTTGTAATTATGAAGTTTAGGACTGAAGTGGGCCACAGGCAACAGAAGAGGAAATGTCTTCTTTCTCTCTCTCCCCCCCCTCACACCTGCCTTTGCAACCTTGAATCCGCCGAGCTCCTCCCCTACAGTTTCAGCAGCAGACGTTGAGATCCGCCGTTCCTTGTTGCCAAGACAACACTCTAAACAAGGTAGAAATCAAAAGTGCCTGAAACCAATGGAGAGGTGAAGATTGGAGCAAGAATCTATAATCAAATGAATTATAAACTGTGGCATGGGGCACACCTGGTTTCAGGCGGCGTGTAATCATGGATTTCTGTACCGATTTCCTATTCCTATGTAAAGCTGTTGCATCCAAGGAAAGCGCCCTCTTATTGAGTTGCCTACTTTGCTCTCTGGATGGAAATCAAGGCAGGAAACAAGATTGTAAACAATGAAAGCTTTGTTTCGACAACATCTCCTGGTTTTGACTATTTCTGATTTGCCTATGAATATAAATGAAATGTTGTGGCACGCACGTACAGACAAACAGGCAGTGGGAGGAATAGATGGTAGCGGGTGTCCCACTGAAGTCTGTTTCGAATTGTGGAGCGGAATTGGATATGATCAGTGGTGGAAAGTAATCAAGTACATTTACTTAAGTACTATGCTTTTGAGGTATTTGTACTTTACTTGAGTATTTCCAATTTCCAATACTTTTACTTCTACTCCACTACATCTCAGAGGCAAATATTGTACTTTTACTCCACCACAATTATTTGACAACTTTAGTTACTAGTTACTTTTCAGATAGAAATTATGATATTATGAAACATACATTTTAGCCCTATTTATACATAGGCTATTTGAAAATAGCAGATCTACAAGCTCACAACGCGTCGCACCGCAACGCGTTGTGAGCTTGTAGATCTGCTATTTTCAAACATTCTAGTACTTTTACTTTTGGTACTTAAAGTATATTTTGATGCCAATACTTTTGTACTCAAGTAACACGTTGAACACAGCCGTTTTACTTGTAACAGAGTATTTCTATATCGTGATATTGCTACTTTCACTGAAGTAAAAAATATCCGAGTACTTTGTCCACCACTGGATATGATGCGGAACGATCATATCTTCGCGGTTACCATTGCCTTTCACCCCGCCCGCTAGATAGCGGGATAACGAGGTCCAGGTAAAGAAGAGGGAATCGTCATTGACACACTGTGTTCTAGAGAGCCTCCCTGGTGTGTCTGTGTATTTAATGAGTGCATTCCTACTTCCACTATACACACACACTGTCATCATCACTGCCTGCAAGTCAGTCGAGTCCCTCCCCATCTGAGCGAATAGGCTCCCTTTCAAGCCAGTGTGGTGGCAGAGTGACAACAACTCTTCAGGAGAAGGTCTATGCTCCTCCTGAAGCATATATTTAACCCATTAAGACCGGGAACGCATCTTGTGTCATGTTCGATTTTTCAGCTACAAAACCATTATTTTATACTTTTGGGCTATTCAAAAAATAGCAGTGCGGCACCGAGATCTTTGTAGATCTGTTGGGTTATTCTTTTATTGTGAAACATTTTGCAAATCTTTGAATATATATATTTTTTTACTACAAATTCAAAAGCACTCGGTGCCGCGCTATGAGCTTGTAGATCTTGCTATTTTTGAATAGCCCAAAGAGATCAAAAAAATAAAAAACGACACAGACGCGTTCCCGGGGTTGAATGGGTTAATAAGCTGGATCCTCCTATATCATCCCGCCCCCCCCCCCCCACATAGTCTCAGGTTATATCCATCAAGCAGCAGCAGCCGCCCCGCCCTTCTCTGCTTCAGGGCAGGTATAGTGTCTGTAGGCGTGGGCAGGGGGATCTGGAGCAGAGAAGCCTATGGCCTCTGCTCTGCCCCGCCCTCCATCTAATCTCACCTCGCTGCATCCATCTGTCTGCCGGCCTTCACAGACTGAACAAGACTCTCGTCTCTCTCTCTCTCTCTCTCTCTCTCTCTCTCTCTCTCTCTCTCTCTCTGTCTCTCTCTCTCTCCCTCTCTCCCTCTAGTAGTCTGCAGCATGTGTGCTGTGCTGCTGTTAATAAAATGGCCGCTTTGTCTGCTATGGGTGGCGAGTAATCTAGCGGCACATCTGAGACTTTGAAAAAAGCCAGAATGGTCATTAAAGCATATAGTCTCTCTCTCTCCCAGCAGCACGAGAATGGTTCCAACCACAGCCTATTAAGTGGGTTTCAACAGTTGTGTGAGGGAACACAATTCTCTCTCTCTCTCTCTCTCTCTCTCTCTCTCTCTCTCTCTCTCTCTCTCTCTCTCTCTCTCTCTCTCTCTCTCTCTCTCTCTCTCTCTCTCTCTCTCTCTCTTCAAATGGGTAACGGCTGAAGAAGTTCATAAGCAGAGGACATTAGACAACCATGCATATCATTATCTATCTGGCATCGCTCAGGCACTAATTGAACATGCAGATATGCATGCTTTTTTCCACTCTCCTAATAATCGTTATATGATGTAAAACACAGAGAAGGCCTTTGAATATTAAAAGAAGATACAGACTTTCTCTTTCTTTTGTCAGTTTACAGTGTGTGTGTTGCCTATACTATGCGTGGAGTTTGTCTTGGCGAGGGTTGGTGCATTTACAGTGAATAGTGACAGCATAAGAAATATTCACACAGTTAAGTTCTCAAAAATATACAGATACAGTAAAGTATACGCAATATAGTAAGGCAGAGTAAACAAACCCTAAAAAAAAGCACACGCATACACCTTGGCAGCCATTGTGTGTGCATGTCAGGTTAAGTCTGTGTTTGTGTTCGTGCGTGTGTGTGTGTGTGTGTGTGTGTGTGTGTGTGTGTGTGTGTGTGTGTGTGTGTGTGCGTGCGTGCGTGCGTGCGTGCGTGCGTGCGTGCGTGCGTTTGTGCGTTTGTGTGTGTGTGTGTGTGTGTGTGTGTGTGTACCTACAACATATACATTTCTGTATACTATACGTCTGCATATGTGTTCTGCATACTGTCTGTTTGTGCAAACGCTATGGTGTCTGTCACTATGTGAGCACACGCAAGCACGCGCACACGCACGCACACACACACGCACACGGACACACATGTGGGAAGAGCTAGTCGGGGAGGCTGTGAAGGTCGTTTGGTTTCTTTCTCTTTTTTTTTCCCGCTCTCTCCCTCTCTCTCTTCCTGTAAGTAATCAAGCTAAAAGCTCTGCTTCTGAGGAAGTGCTCCCCTTTTAATGGAACGGCTCGGACATTAAAGACAGCCACTGTGGAAGATCCCTCATGCTCATGTCAGCTTTCATTTTTATTAAGACTTCTGGGTTACTGAGGACCGTAAACGTGCATGCTAAATGCCTGGGTTTTATTACAGAAAAGCAATGAGGACCCGGGGCTTTGCTTTGTAATGCGAGGCACTCACTGCCTCGCAAACACAGACACCACAGAGCACAATGGAGGGCAATCTGACAAAGCCCTATAGGTTTTGAACAGCGTTAACCATTTTAAGCCCCGATATCGTCGCATTGCGACGTGTTGGGAGCTTGCAGGTGTGCTATTTTAGCTATTTTTGATACATTTGCCCCAAAATAGGGACACCAGGGTTTAATCACGTGAACTTTTAACGGCCCCTATTCCAGTGGTGGGAAAAGTACTCAAATGTTTTACTTAAGTAAAAGTACTGCAGTGCTGCAAAGTAGAAGTACTCCGTTACAAGTAAAAGTCCGGAATTCAAAATTTTATTGAGTAAAAGTACAAAAGTATTGGTATCAAAATGTACTTAAAGCACCAAAAGTAAAAGTACTAAAATGTTTGAAAATAGCCAATCTACAAGCTCACAACGCGTCGCGATGCGACGCGTTGTGAGCTTGTAGATCGGCTATTTTCAAATAGCCTACGTATAAAATAGGGCTAAAGTGGTTAATGTATGTTTTATAATGTAATAATCTATATCTGCAAAGTAACTAGTAACTAAAGTTTTCAAATAATTGTAAAAGTATAGACAATTGGAAATACTCCGGTAAAGTAAAAGCACCTCAAAATTGTACTTAAGTAATAAGTACAGTACTTGAGTAAATGTACTTAGTTACTTTACACCACCGCCCTATTCCAGCGCAAACATTCCGCAAAAGTGGCGGCTCACAGCACGACCCGTTGTGAGCTTGTAGATCGGCTATTTTCGGACGAAGGCTTTTGGTGTAGAGGTGGAAAAAAAGAAGCGGGGCCTAGTAGTATAGATCCCTGTGGGAACCCGGTCAACGAGGTATACAGGATTCAAGTGGTTAAAGATGATGTTTTTTGAATGCACCTTCGACGATGGCGTGCGGAGCATGACAATGTGAAAGAGCTCACGGCCGCTGAATAAGAAGGAGAAAGTGGAGGCATCACTGTTTGGCAAGACAGCGTACACGTTAACCCATTCAATCCTGGCACGCATCATTCGTGTCATTTTAGATTTCTTTGGCTATTCAAAAATAGCAGCTTGTAGATCTGCTATTTTTGAAAAAACCTGAAAATGAGTGCAAATCTTTGAATATGTATTTTTTTAAATCGAACATTTGTAAAATATGTTGTTCCGGGGAAGCCAGAAGCAAAAGACTTGAGTTGCAAATGTTTGCTTTAAAAATATATATATTCAAAGATGTGCACACATTTTCGCGACTTGTAGATCTGCTATTTTTGAACGGCCAAAAAAGTATGAAACAACGGTTGTAAAGCCCAAATCTAATGTGACACACAGATGCGTTCCCGGACTGAACGGGTTAAAAAACAACAATGTACAAATCAGACCTTGTGGCCTTGTAGTCACATTGCTTGCTCTCCTGCATCCCGAGTCGGACTTATGACTCACACTATCTCAGAAAGGATGTGGTTTCCAGTCGTGCGAGCGGACGTACAATAGTGCAATTTTCTACAGTTGATTGGGTTGAGGAAAGTAGGGCATCCGTGGGAGTGACGACGGCGTGATGTCATTGTTTTTTGCCACAATCAGTGTCCCTCTGTAAGCGGGCCGCACAGTGCTGAAGTGGTCTCTATACAGTCAACTGGGCAGACAGACAGTAGCTGAGATTTAGCCTCTCAGACCCAAGACTTTAAGGGCGGATTCAGACTATGGTCAGGGTTGCCAGATCTGCTTATTATAATTTCCCCGCAAGATTTTATTTGAAAATAGCCAATCTACTTTCGACGAAGGCTTTTGGTGTAGAGGGGGGGAAAAAGTGAGCTTGTAGAGCTGCTATTTTCAAATAGCTGATGTATATGTTAAAGTGCTCATGTGGCCCGTAGGCGCTTCTTTTGGGCTGGTTTTCCTAGACCTGGTTGCTTGTTTCTCTCACAGAATCTGGCAACACTGACTATGGTCCCGGGTGCGCACCCCGGAACACTTGGCAGATGTTGTGATAGTGTGACCGTTGCGTACCGTTCCCCGTAATGCATCACCGTACCGTACCGTACCCGGGACCGCCTGGGGAGGTAGTCTCGGATCCGGATCATGCATACTCGGGAACGGAACGCTGCAATGTGAATCCATCCGTACCGACAGAAGGAAGTGGACTGCTAATCCTATATCATTTATATATTTTTATAATGACATTATTTTACCTGGGTTATACCTCCTCATAGTTCTACTAGAATGTTGACAAGAAATAATAATCCCGCTAGTGTTTGAGTAGCGCGAGCCGTGAAAAAACATAAACAAAAAACACATGTGTAGCCAAGGATGCGTCAGTGACATCACTGTCGTGATAATTACAGACGACGTTACATTGCAAGGTTTCAAAGACCAGCGCACACACTGCTTTGGTTGTGTATTGTTGTTCTGTTCATATTATAACTCAAGACAACGTCAGGAACACAGTCAAACTTTATTATTCACTCTAAACTCTGTCAAGTGACTCTTCTTCTGTGAATGACATTCTCTATCTCCCAAAGCCCCATAGTCCACAGCGCCCCCATGAGGCACATATTTACCATTACTGTTGAATGAAGTGTACTCGGGTACGGAAGAATCAATGGCCAATGTGAATGCTGACCAGCTGGGAGAGGACAATCGTACTCGGGAACGGTTCGAATCAATCGGACCCAGTCTGAATCCACCCTTAGAATATTTTGTTATCGTTAGATAAGATTTTGTCCACAATTCCATTATGTATTGATGTGGTGCCATAGGAGCGATGCGACGCATTGTGAGCTTGTAGATCTGCTATTTTCAAAGGGCCGAAATGTATATAGGGCTGAAGTGGTTAATGCATGTTTTGTAATAATAATCAAAATCTACAAAGTAACTAGTAACTAAAGTTTTCAAATAAATGTAGTGGAGTAAAAGTAACATTTTTGGAATCCGAGATGAAGTGGAGTAGAAGTAAAAGTATTGGAAATTGGAAATAGTCACGTAGGCTAAAGTACAAATGCCTCAAAATTGTACTTAAGTACAGTACTTCAGTAAATGTACTTACTTACTTTCCACCACTGCTTTTGAGATTTTCGAGTGGGCCTTGATCCAGAAGAAGGTTGAGAACCACCGGCTAAGGCTCACTCCAGGCAGATGATTTATTTGTAGTACCATGCCTAAGCAAGGATAAGCTCATAATACCCAGTACATACCAAAAAACCACATGACACCTCTCACTGGAGAATTTGGCAGCATTCCGATATCAGAGATAACATTTCAGACTCACACATTGTTAGGAAGGAAATAAATGCATTTTCCTGTTCAGTCATAATAGAGTACTCAGTAAAGCCTGAGTATTTGTATTTGTTTGCGTTGGAATGGAGCGCTACACTTTTGAAAACACTGGACCTTCCTTACGTTTTTTATTCAAATAATTATGACATGGCGTCCAACTAAAGTTGGAGAATGGCAGTGGTGTAAAGTAACTAAGTACATTTGCTCAAGTACTGTACTTAACACATTAATTGCCAAGGTTTTAAACATAGTTTTCTATCCCCGTGCCGACGTATAATTACCTCATTTCGATGATATTTGAAACGCCGTGGAACCGACATTGTGTAAAAAAAACAACACGGAAAACGTTCCTGTGACTAGGCAGAAGGATCTGTGTATCCATGGGAACGACAAGTTTCCAACCGCGATCCGCCATTTTGGGGAAAGAGGCAAATATTGTACTTTTACTCCACTACAATTTTTTGAAAACTTTAGTTACTAGTTACTTTGCAGATATAAATTATTACATTATAAAACATACATGAACCACTTTAGCCTTATTTTATACCTAGGCTATTTGAAGATCGCCGATCTACAAGCTCGTAGATAGTCTGGAATTCCGTAAAAGTAGAAAAGTATTGGCATCAAAATGTACCAAAAGTAAAAGTACTCATTATGCAGAATCTCCCATTTCAAGTTTTCAAATGCATAGCATGTATTGCTATGCTCTGCTGGTACATCTTGCTTGTAGATCTGCTATTTTCAAACATTTTAGTATTTTTGATACTCTTAAGTACATTTTGATACCAATACTTTTGTACTTTTACTCAAGTCAATTTTGAATTCCGGGCTTTTACTTGTAACAGAGTACTACAATGCACTATTGATACTTTTACTTAAGTAAAACATTTTGAGTACTTTTTCCACCACTGGAGAATGGCATTATTACTAATTGTTCTAATAATCCCATGTGCAGTGTGTGACATTTAGTAAAGCAATGGCATTCATTGTGTGTCCACCCTGCTCTCCTGTGTGGACGGTAAGTACACACACACGTACTTATCGTCAGTTTTTTATTTACGCACCAGTCACATCAGGCAAAATGTCGGCCATGCCTCTCCTGGCTTGTCTTTAACCCATTAAGACCGGGAACGCATCTGTGTGTCATTTTAAGATTTCTTTGGGCTATTCAAAAATAGCAGATATACAAGCTCATAGCGCGGCACCGAGTGCCGCGCTATGAGCTTGTAGATCTGCTATTTTTGAGAAATCGTAAAAAATGATTGCAAATCTTTGAATATATCTTTTTTAAAGCGAACACTTTAACTCTGTTACAACTTAGGGGTTGTTCCCTGGAACAAAATATTTTGAGATGGGGGTCCACGGCCAAATACATATCATTTTTGAGAACCACTGATTCTAGCAACATAAGTAAAAATAAAAATAAACTGTTTAGATTTAGAAGACATTTGTAGAATCCCCCCAGAAGCAAAGATTCGAGTTCAAAATGTTCGCTTAAAAAATATATATTCAAAGCCTATTTTCCACGATTTTCCCCCCAAAAAATAACAAGCGATTGCCGCGCTATGAGCTTGTATATCTGCTGTTTTTAAATAGCTAAAGAAATCTAAAAGAAAATGACACAGATGCGTTCCCGGTCGTAACGGGTTAACTCCCCCGGACATTGAGAGGAGGAGGAGCAAGACTGACAACAAGCGTTTATTAGGCCTTGAATCAATCTGCCTCCGTCAATCACTCTGATACCATCGTTTACAGGACTGGAAGCAACCGCGTTTGCCAGAAGCGCCTCACCTCCACTCTGACAATCATTTATCATAATATATACTATACATATATACTGTATATTATGCAGACGCGACATGGCCTGCAGAGGGAAAGAAAGGCAGACACTCGTACGGCTCCTCGGATGCCGTTAGCCTTGGGGCGTGTGAGCACACATTCGCGCCCCTCCAGCATATTGACATATCAGCTAACCCTAATAAAAACGGCCTCTTAAAAATTGCCCCATTTTACAGAGTGGAGAAGGAGGGCACGGAGGCCGAATGGATGAAGGCTGTGCGAGCGTACACTACATCACTGCCTCAACTGTAATGTTACGTCTGGCTTTGACCTTTGAAAATGACGCGTGCGTGCGTGCGTGCGTGCGTGCGTGCGTGCGTGCGTGCGTGCGTGCGTGCGTGCGTGCGTGCGTGCGTGCGTGCGTGTGTATCCTCTCTGCAGCGAGTCCCAGGGGAATCCCTCTCCTCGTTGCCTTAAGGCTTCGCACTCTCACTCCATAATGTCACAGTACTCGGCTCTCTCGCCGCACAGATATCGAGATACATATCCATCTGCAGCAGCAGCCGGCGTCAATTTCATTTCGTTGAGTTCAGGCTCCTGGCCTCAGTATCACCCACCGATCCATCGTCTACGAAGCACAAGCATCAAATAAAGCCCCTTTTGCTAGTTTTCAATGCACATCGGAGGCCCAAAGGAGGCGATAGCCACGGTACCGCAGCACCAGGGTTGTTATTTATACGAGGGTGCAGCGGGCATTGTTGTGCAAATGGTCCGTGATGGAGAAAAAGACCAGGGACAATTGTGGGAGCTTGAATAGACCCCATTTCTGAGGTGTCAAAGGCATTCAGCTACTCGACACTGTAAACTTACCTGCGCGTTTGAGGGCAACAGAATGTCTGCCTCTCAAGGTTTGATTTGGTTTGTTTGCTGAAGGGTGTCTGAGCATCTCCGGGGCGTGAAAGCAGTCTATGAGGGACGAGAGAATGGGGACGCTTCTTGTCAGGTGCCGTATTCTTCCACCTCGATTGACAAGGGCGATAATTAAACCAGGGGGTGGGGGGTGGAGGGGAACAAGAATGCTTGTATATATTTACGCTGACTAGTTACTTTGTTCCCAGCCGTATACTGTAGCGCCTATTGTACCGAAATAAAAAGCAAACCACTTTTCACAAGTGGCCAATATGGCAATATCTCTAGCTCTTTGAATGGCCTTCCTTCGGAACCGGTACCGCCCGCCCCAGCCTGCCCCGGGAACCCCCATAACCGCATGATATAGCTTCTCTCCAGAACTGTAATGTAGCTAACAGCAGTGGTGGAAAGTAACTAAGTACATTTACTCAAGTACTCATTTACTCCAGTATTTTCACTTTTACTTCTACTCCACTACATCTCAGAGGCAAATATTGTACTTTTACTCCACTACAATTATTTGAAAACTTTAGTTACTAGTTACTCTGCACATATAAATCATTATATTATAAAACATACATTAACCACTTTAGCCCTATTTTATACATAGGCTATTTGAAAATAGCAGATCTACAAGCTCACAACGCGTCGCAATGCGACGCGTTGTGAGCTTGTAGATCTGCTATTTTCAAACATTTTTACTTTGGTACAGTACATAAAGTATATTTTGATGCCAATACTTTTGTACTATTACTCAAGTAACATTTTGAGCACAGGCCTTTTACTTGTAACAGAGTATTTTTATACTGTGGCTAACAGCAACTAGCATGTAAGACAGAGTGCTTTGCTTCCAAACTGTCAATGCCAGTCCTCTACTCTCCATCATGCCTTAGTCCAGAGTTGGATGCATGATATATCATATCGATAATTACTTTTTATCGGTACGTGTTAAAATGTGTTATCAACAGTATTGGAAATCATCAGTTTAGGCCAATAATTATCAACATCAGTGGGGGGGAAAAAGCCTTACCTACAGGCAACAATGTCTGCCGTGTGGAGAATTATTTCAATGGCTCTGAAAGTGACAACAAATTTGACAGTTGCAATGACCCGTCGTCAGTCTTTCTAGGAGGGAGCAAGACAATTGTTACCAAACTTAACCCATTAAGACCTGGAACGCATCTGTGTCACTTTAGATTTATTTTGCTAGGGGGGCACGGTGGCGCAGTCGGTAGCGCTGTAGAAGGTCCTGGGTTCGATTCCCGCCGGGGACGCTGTGGGCGCTGGGGGCGTGTTCTCTCCTCCGCGTCATCAGCGCCCATACCCTAGGTGGGGTTGGCGAAAGGGCCCACTCTGTGTGGAGTTTGCATGTTCTCCCCGTGTCTCCTAGGGCATTTAATACCCTCACAAAAACATGTAGTAATCCTGGTCGCTATACTGCCTCCCCCATGACAGCCGGGGTGCCTGATGGAGGGGAAGGGAACTGGTTGGAATAACGTGTTCCTTCCACGCGCTACGTCCTACCAGGGAAACTCCCCCCTGTCAGGTGATAAGAAGGTCAGTTGGCTCTCATGCATTGAAGGAAGCATGAGCTCGGCCCTGGCCTCCCTAGGCTGTGGGGGACTGGTGTAGGGCTGGTGTAGCGCCCAGGATCACTTAGGAAATTGGCACCGGGTGAAAAAAATGGGTTACAAAAATCGCGGGATAAAAATAAATAAATACAAGATTTCTTTTGCTATTCAAAAATAGCAGATATACAAGCTCATAGCACGGCACCGCGTGCCGCGCTATGAGCTTGTAGATCTGCTATTTTTTTGTTTTTCAAAAAACTGGATTTATAAAACATTTTTAATAATCGCCTCAGGTCTTAATGGGTTAAAAAGCCGCCTGAAGATCTGACATCTGCATAGTGTGGCGGTGCAAAGGCGCAGAAAAGCACTAGCCTATGTTCCAGAGAGAATTATCGCAAAAGCAATGCATATATTGCAATCACAGACCTGCCAATCCTCTCTTGGAACATGGAACATGGTCTTTTCTAGCCTGGAAACCAGACGAATTTGCCAGTGCAAAAAAAATATATATAGCCCTCGGCAGATTGGGTATGGCCCCCGCTCGTTTGTGATTGGATTTCCCTGCCCCCGAAGTTGTGAGGCACCAATCAGGGACCAGTATGCAAATGTGGGGGCCGCTTTATCACCAGAGGCATTTTTTTTTATTCGCCCCTCGGAAATGCAGGTTCCGTACAGAGATTCCAGCCTAATATCTATGCAGTGATGTTAGTCTGGCCAGGCTAGGTCATTTCTACACTTACCTCACATCATCATGATTCAACAGAGTTTTATTCTGAGTAATATAATGTTTTTATACACTGGCTGAGTAGCTGGTGTGTGTGTGTGTGTGTGTGTGTGTGTGTGTGTGTGTGTGTGTGTGTGTGTGTGTGTGTGTGTGTGTGTGTGTGTGTGTGTGTGTGTGTGTGTGTGTGTGTGTGTGTGTGTGTGTGTGTGTGTGTGTGTGTGTGTGTGTGTGTGTGTGTGTGTGTGCGTGCGTGCGTGCGTGCGCGCGCGCGCGCGCGCGTGCGTGCGTGCATTCATGTGTGCGTATAGTATGGGTGTCTTCTTTTTTTACTATCATATTATTGTTGTTTATCACTGTTGATATCATTATCGGTCGATATGACCATGGAGCTAATAACTAATTTGCACACATTTCAGTATTGTGCATCCCTAGCTGTAACTAAATCTTGACTGAGAGATGAGTTAATCGTTGTCTTTATGTGCCTCTATGAGGAGTCCATTGCACCTATAGACGAATCCACAGACGCGCTGCCTGTAGGCAGCCATAGCTGCGATGTCAACGCTCCGCACCGCGACACCGCAGCAATGGCTGCCTACAGGCAGCTACAGGCAGCTACAGGCAGCTACAGGCAGCTACAGGCAGCTACAGGCAGCGCGTCTGTGGATTCGTCTATAGGCTATATATATATAGTCTGGACTGGTCCTTACATCGGTTGCTGCTGGAAATCGCAGTTGATGATCTATTCTACGCTGCAGTTTCTAAAGACTGTTGCCGGTTGGCATTTATCAAACGTAACAAATAGTCGTATTTCACTCTCACTTTTGTCATACACAGAACACAGTGGCTGGCAAGCAAGACACAGACCAAAGAGAGATTCGCTATCATGTTAAAGAACATCAATTTAGCGTTCCTGTTATTTGCTGACATCAAGTTCGGAGAGGAGAGAACACTAGTTCACCTGATTACTGTTCCCGCAATTCACTCTCATGTTGTTTTTCCGCGTTCTTCTTTTCATGACCAGAAGGATAGTTCCGCTTCATCCTCCCATCGAAGTTGTAAACAACATCAGCTTTGAAACCAATTGCTGGGGCCCTAACAACTGTTTACTTTGTTTATTGGTCAGGACAGCCCTGCCTTTGACTTTGGAGAGCAGAACAAAATTTCTTGGCTTTTGCAAAACAAACGCTGTTTTCTACCTTTTCAACTTTGTAAACTAATCTAGTTTCACTAGATCTAGTTTTAATCTAATTCACGCAGTGAATAGTTGTTGTTTTTAAAAAAAAAGATTGCCACTCACTGCTGTTGCAAAAAGGATAACTGACGCCAAGGCTACGGTATTGGAAGTAATAGAGGAGGGAACCGGAGGAGGTGAAAAGACAGAATGAAGGCCCCACAAGGCAAAAAGAAGGGATGGTGGTGAGGGGACTATACAGCCAGGATGGATGGGTAGTTGGATAAGCTTCTAGAAAATAATATCCAGTCGGGGTGTCCGTCAGAGGTAACCAGCCCCACCTCTCCCTGGCGGCACCAGAGTGGAGGAATGAAGAATTGACGAATGGCTTGACGACAGCAAAGGCAGTTCATTCAAAGAGTACAGCCATCAGTCTGTCTCTAGCGTGCAGCAGCAGCAGCAGCAGCCGGTTGAGTCCATAAAGCGTGAAGCTCCGGGTTTAGAAGAACAGAGCAACAGATCACAGAGAGAGAGATAGAGAGGGAGGGAGAGAGAGCGAGCGAGCGAGAGAGAGAGAGATCAGGCCTTGTTTATACTTCGCCGCGCGACGGTGTCGTGCGCCAAAAATAGCCAATTCCACAAGGTCATAACTCGCCGCAGATGCGACACGTTGTGAGCTTGTGGATCGGCTATTTTCGGCATGTGATACCGTAGTACGACAGAGCATACATTTGGCAAGGGAGAGGGAGAGAGAGAGAGAGAGAGAGAGAGAGAGAGAGAGAGAGAGAGAGAGGCAGGGAATAATTGACTGTTCTGGTAGTGCTTTCGTTGCCCACAGTAATAGCCAAGAGAGTTGCATATACCATTGGTTCTCAAAGTGGTGTCCGGGGACCCCAATGGGGTTCTTGAGGGAGTTCCAGTTCCAATATAAATTGGGGTCCCAGAGATAGAAATACCATTAAATGGGGGTCTGTAGACTAATGCATGTCAAACTGGGGGTCCTTGAAATTAAAATGGTTGAAAATTACGGCTAGAGCCGTAAACATCTTCTCTTATGGGGGTCCTTGGCATATCTTTTCAAATGGGGGTCCGTGGGCTAATAAGTGTCAATTTGGGGGTCCTTCACATGAAAAAGTTTGTGAACCACTGGCATATACAGTACTACCTGTAGTTACAAACACACACGGCTGTATGAATGGGCCTTGCCAGCTTAAGTGACATGTGGTGCACCGGAGCTGTCTCAGCAATATTTCCAGAGACAATACAATAAGAGACACATGTGGTGATGTATCGCTGAGATTACCTTTGCAATCTAATCGCGGTTGATGAACGACGCGACCATGGAATATGTCACCCCGACGATGGCCTGAAATCCCCGACGCAGGAGCCCGCCACTCATTAGTTCAGGTAGATGCCGTCGATGAATCATTCTTTATAAATCATTGTCAAGGGCCCATTCATACATATCCTAACGGTTTGACAGTGACAGTGGTGTGATGGAAGGGAACCGTGACTGCAGCTCTCCCCGCGCACAAGCCGCTGCGCCCCCGCGTTCCATAATGCCATTAGCCTGGCAATCAATTAAGCCAATCACCGCATCATATTGCTCCCAGACTCGTCTCGTCTGTTTCCTCCCCTTATTGGTCAAAGATGATTGTGCGGCGCTGTCTATCTGTCTGTCTGTCTGTCTGTCTGTCTGTCTGTCTGTCTGTCTGCCTGTCTGCCTGTCTGCCTGCCTGTCTGCCTGTCTGCCTGTCTGCCTGCCTGTCTGCCTGTCTGCCTGCCTGTCTTGAATCCAATGTACTTCTCTGAAGTACTTTTTGTAGCTTCCATCCCCCTTTCCCTTCAGTTATTTTCCCAAAACCCCTCCCCCTCCCCCTCTCTCTCCCCCCTCTCTCTCTGGCACTAGAGTAAAGCATCCATTATGGAGGGATGCAAGGGTGTCTGTGTGAGAGGGCGACTTGGCACACATCCTGCCCCACCTGCAGAGGAAGCTCTGACAGCTGAGCACTGGGGCTTCATCTCTCCTCCTCCTCCTCTTCCTCCTCCTCCTCCTCCTCCACCACCCATCTCCACGTCTCTGCTGACCTCCCTCCCTCTCACACCTTCTCTCTCTCTCTCTCTCTCTCTCTCTCTCTCTCTCTCTCTCTCTCTCTCTCTCTCTATTCCCTACTGTTGTTCCACTGTGGATTGGCCCAATTTTCTTCCAGCTCGTCTTTCCGCAACCTCCTCTGTCCACCTCTCCAGTCGCTTGCGATCTTATTCTCGTTTTCTATCATTCATCGTCATCGTCCCGGCCGGTCCCTGCATCGTCCTATGCACTGTCTGTTCTCCTTTGCTTCACGTACAGGCCTCGAAAGCCGACCGTTTTTTTCCCCTCTCCCTCTTCCCTTCATCAATGAACCGTTTGTTCTATAGGATCAAGAGGAGAGATTAACTCTAAGACTGAAAAGTCCAGTAAGGAAAACCTTGAATTCTTCTTCAGCATAGCCAATATATTCTATATCATTGTTCTATGTCCAAAGGCACTGTGAATCCCAAGAGAAGGGACTGATTGAATATTTATGTTAACCCTTTAAGACCGGGAACGCATCTGTGTCATTTTAAGATTGCTTTGGCTGTTAAAAAAATAGCAGATCTACAAGCGCATAGCGCGGCACCGAGTGCCGCGCTATGCGCTTGTACTGTAGGTCTGCTATAAAAAATAAATAAAAACATTTTCTCGGTAGATCTGCTATTTAAAAAAAAAAAACATTTTCTCGGTGCCGCGCTATGAGCTTGTAGATCTGCTATTTTTGAATAGCCAAAGAAATCGAAAAATGACACAGACGCGTTCCGGGTCTTAACACATTAACCGCCAAGAACGTAGTCCTACGGTCCGTTAAATCCAACTGTTAAGCGCCGAGACCGTAGCCCTACGGTCCACGGTCTTTTCGCGCTAAGAATGTCCGGGTTCACTTTCGGAATTTTTTTGATCCACTTCCGTTTCCGGTTTGATGACCGGAAACGGAATTATTTGGGATCCGGTTTTGACGATCACGTCCGCTCCCATTCTACAGACGAAACTGAAACTCAATTCTCTTCCTGTAGTTTTTTCTCCTCGCATTTCACTGTTTAACGTAATCCGCTCTAACTACAACATGGATGCCCCGTTTGACACGTGATTTTCACTGGGAGATACGTTGAGATGTCGCGGATGTAAACAGACCGTGTGCGGCTCAATCTTAAGGATTTTAACAAGATCTATGGCGACATGAAAAAAACAAAAAAACAACAAAAACACCTTGGCACTGGTGAGTACATTATGAGATTAACCTCTGGCGGTCGATGTGTTAATGGGTTAAGACCAAGATACAAAGCCCTGCTGGAGGCCCCTGGTGGCCATGCTGCTCCATACACCCAACTAGACCACAGTGGTTTGAACTGACTGACATTGTCTTCAGAACCCTGTCGTCTCGCTACTGGGGGATTACAAAGGGGGAAAACAACCAAAAATGTAAAGCTATTGTTAGTGCCAGAATTAGGGGACAGTATGCATGTTCTCTGAAGGGTTAAAACATTGGCGGCAGCAACAAGCTTTACGGTGAAATAAAATAAAGGACCATAATGAAGCAGTAACTCAAGTTTTCAAATAATTACAAGTACAATATTCCACTCTGAGATGCAGCGGAGTAGAAGTAAAAGTATAGACAATTGGAAAATACTCCAGCAAAGAAAAAGTACCTAAAAATTAAAAAAAAAAAAAGTATAGTACTTGAGTAAATGTACTTAGTTACTTTACACAACTGTAATTAAGTAGACCTCTGTTGTGATCATAAGAGCTATACCCTCTGGTGAGGGAGGGGGCTAGTGGTCATTCAGTTGAATTAACCTTCTGTGAGAAAGCACAGACTCTGAGAACGAGATGACGGCATGGCGGTATCACGGCATGTTCTGAAGTTTGTTAAGCACACAAAGAGAATATACACATTTGCAAAGGTCACCCTACCTATGCCCGGAACATCGACTGGCTGGTCCAGGCTTTTTTAATTTTTAGCAAAACTAAAAAATACAACATATTGTGGGACCTGAGATGTGGGCGTGGCTGTGTGACACTAGTCTGGACATTTGATGAGGAGACACAAAAGAAGAAGTAGCTGTGTTAGACCTTACAGGTCCCAGGCTCCATTTGTACGGGCTTCAGAGTTGGATTTACACCAGTGGTGGAAAAAAAGTACTCACATTTCTTACTTAAGTAAAAGTATCAATACTGCAATGTAGGAATACTCTTAGTATTACAAGTAAAAGTCCTGAATTCAAAATGTACTTGAGTAAAAGTACGAAAGTATTGCAATCAAAATATACTCAAAGCACCAAAAGTTTTTTTTAAAAGTACAAAATAGCCTAGGTATAAAATAGGGCTAAAGGGGTTAATGTATGTTTTATAATATTATAATTTATATCTACAAAGTAACTAGTAACTAAAGTTTTCAAATAATTGTAGTGGAGTAAAAGTACAATATTTGGATCCGAGGTAGTGGAGTAAAACTAAAAGTATTGGAAAGTACAAATACCTCAACATTTTACTTAAATACAGCACTTAAGTAAATGTACTTAGTTACTTTCCACCACTGATTTACACTGAGGGTTGTACTGCTTAGACAAGGCAGGACAAGAACAGACAGACTCTATGCTGGGCATACAGTTATGTGATAAAGAGAAAAGTACATACGCAAGCACATTATCTGTGATTACACAGCTTAAGAATGATTAAGTATATTTATAAAATGATGTGCAGATACTGGGATGGGTCAAACCTCCGATATATCCTCTGGAGAGCATGAAATGTGTACCAACCAACCAACCAACCAACCAACCAACCAACCAACCAATAACAACGAGAGACAATGTCATCTTTAGAGCCCTGCCACTGCAGCTAAAAAGCAATTATTTAATTGGCTTGCTCCAAAAGGAATAATAAACGAGAAAAAGTGCTCCTCGGAGTGGCCTCCTGGTGGCGCTATAAAAGGCCAATGTGAAAAGGGTGCCATTTCTTCTTAGGCCTTTCACGGTAATCGGACACTGCATTCATGATTTGAGGCATTTTGTTGCAAAAATGTGTTTTGCTAAATTAGACCTGCTGGTGGCGCTATAACAGGCCAATGTGAAAAGGGTGGCTTTTTGTCCTTGGGAATGTGCATGCAAAATGTCACTGAAATTGCATGCTGCGTTCATGATTTGAGGCATTTTGTTCAAAACGAACCAATCCTGCAAACTTTGGAAGCCAATGTTAGGCAATCAGGATGAAATATGGGAAATCGGACAGATCCGTGTTGATCACAGATACTGTGTACCAATTTGTGTGATGTTTGGACAAAATCTGTAGGAGTAGTATCAAAAAATTTGTTTTGCACAATTCGGCCTCCTTGTCGCGCTATAACAGGCCAATCTGAAAAATTCGGACCAGAGGTTCTGAATTGGCATCCAGGGAGTGTGTGTGCACAGTTTCGCAGCGACCGGGCCAACGGTGCCGGAGATCAGCTGGTCACAGACAGAAGGACACACGGGCGGACGGACAGACGGACACGCGGACAGGGTGCAAAACATACTCTCTTCGCCATGCCTTTCGGCATGGCGGAGACAAAAACAGAAAGCGTAAAATATGAGCCAACACGTTTGTTCATTAAGCATTCCATGCTGGCCGAGAGGCTCGACCATGTTGAATAGTGTTAAACGAGCCATAATTGCTCGACCTTTGGCCACGGGAGATGATCATGGGCTGACCGCGCGCTCTGGGCAAGCACAGTGTTTGCTTGTTGCTGTTGACAGCCTGCCTCTGTGGCAAGCAAGGTCACTCCTTTGGTGTTCATACATCTGTTTAACAGTGCTTGAAGAAGATTCACCGTTTGCTGTTGTGTAAATAACAGGGAGTGGATGGTTTGGAACTACCGTGGAACTGCTCGGTGCTCGAGAGCGCAGCTTTATTCCTTTGGCAGTTTTACAGGTTTGCATTAAGTATGAATTCCATAAACATCTAGAGCAAAGGGAAAGGAAGGCAATGCCTGGTGTTTATAACTCATTTGAATAAAGCACTGAAAACACAATATAAAATCCTACATCAAAATATGTTGACGAAGGTCAGTGATCTCTAAGCGTCACACAAAGGGCGACGCACGCTCGTTGTTTTCTGGCCTGCCGTGAGCGTCCAAGGATGTGGTTGTGTATCGACTGTCTGCTTGCAACAGTCTGAATTACACACGGATAAAGAATGATTCAGAGAGAAAAGAGAGCGGTTATTTTCTTTATTACCGTGTGATAAGGCGCCAGGGCACAGGAAGCAAATAAGTCCAATTACTGTGTTGCAGGAATGGAGTGGGTGGTTCGCTGGCGAATGCCTATATAACTGTGTGATAGAGAGAATAATGTAGGATGCATGTATTAGACCTGTGGCAAACATACCATCTGGATCGCTATCAATGACAGTGTGCTGTAACTGTACAATTTGTGTGTGTGTGTGTGTGTGTGTGTGTGTGTGTGTGTGTGTGTGTGTATGTGTGCCCAAAAGCTGTACAGTACGCCCTGCCTGCTAAGACACTCAATTCTGGGCAGCGTGAATGCATTAGCCTTAGCTGTGAAATTTGCATAGTCTGAGCACAATGAAATCCCCAATGAGTGGAACTTCAGCAAACATGCTGACGAGCCGAAAGCTTCTACTATAAAGGGCTAACACTGTGCAGCCTGACAAAAAAAGACTAAATCTTTAGCTCTCAAGCCCGCGAGGCTGCAATAGATTTTTAGCTTAGAGGGGTAACATAAGCTATAGATCCTTTTCAATGGTAAGAGAGAGTGACTCGCCAAATCGAATACCTCTGCGGAGAACAATATTGCCAATGTGGTATTTCACCACTTTAAAAGAGCTTTTACTTTGCTCTGTATAAGGAACTGGAAGTTACAGCGCCCATGCTCGGTTAATACCAGCCTATAGATGCTGTACGTGGTTGATTGCAGACTTCACAGTTCTCCACTCTGTGGAACTGATGAAATACTGTTCAACCTAATATGGCTCAGACACACATGAACATTTCCGGCAGAACTTTTCTATCAGTTGTCGGGTGAAAATTAAACTCAACTGGGATAGGAAGAAAAGGAGATAGGGGGGGCGCCCTGATGGCCAACCTGGTAGGAGTGCATACTACATTAATAGAGGCCCAATTACACTTACCGTGTCTGCCTAGCCGCGAGGGTTATCCTAACGTCATATGATGTCACGTTCATCTCCATCTCCATGTCCGCAGGGACATCCGCATGCATCCCACTGCACTGGCTGCAAATTTCCTAGAACAGAAACAAAGACAAAGTCTCCTCAGCATCTTTTTGAGGAGGCAGTGAGAGGAGATCCCTCGTTACCCGCTGTATGTAACAATAAAGGACATGAACTTGAAGCGATGTTCGTTGGCAGGTTTGTTAAATCGCATGAACGGAACCGAATAAAAACCTGAATAAAAAAAGACATCTTGAAGCTTAAAGAATCCGAGGTCTTCAGAGGATAACATTAATGCAGGGAAACAATGCCATTTAGAGTTAAGGATTGTGGATGTCTATAGTAGATGCCCTCTACTTAAATTTTCAGGAAGGCCTTTAGATTTGTGCCTTGTATTGAGTGCAGCCCATGTTGCTCTTGGACATATGCGTGTCTGCAGACAGCAAAAAAAGTAGTATAATCAGATCTGCGTTGCGTCCGCTAGCCGCTAGCCGCTAGCCGCAAACCCTCATGGCTACGCGGACACGGCAAGTATAATCTGGTCTTAAGGCTTAAGTCCTTCTCGGAGCAGGCCTGGATTCGAATCTGACCCAGGGCTCTTTGCTGCAAGTCATCCCCTCTCTCTCAAAATTAAAAAAGGCAGACATGCCTCCAAACACTATATTTAAAATAAAATAAACAGCCTCACTGGGAATTATTCTCCCAGGAAGCTTGACCATTGCACCTTCCTCTCACTCACTAAGGAAACGCCACCTCATCTGCAAGTGATAAAGAACATGCCATGTCAGCTCTACAATAAAACAAGACAGTATAGGACAGTTGCTGAAACATTTCTACCGGTTCAAATTAATCCTGTTAGTAGCGCTCGCGTCTTCCGCAGTGTTTCAGATGTTGAACCCATATGGCACGCCACTAATCTTGATCGATGCCTACCACTGTGAGCACTACTCACAACGTAGAGGGTAATGAAATGTAGCAGCGCCGCATTTCACAGACTTCATCGCAGTGAATTGTATACGTTATGAGGGATTTCATGGATTCTGTCGTTTTCCGATCACAATCCGCGGGGAGAGTGCTTTCTAATCTCGGGAGTACAAAACAAGAGGATAGAGGGTCTGATGGGGTGACTTCCCTCTGCAATCTGTAGCTATGAAAAACAAGTTACTATGTGTGGTTGTGAACGATGCGTGTCTATATGTCTTGGAGCAATCAGAGTACCTCGGGGCAAGCTGTGTGGAACTCCATATTTGCCCCTGTGTGAATGGGGGGGACATTCATACAGGGGCCGCAGGTATATACATACAGGAAAAACACTGTTCTAGACCACTGGTTCTCAACGGTTAGGTCCGGGGACCCCCAGTGGTCCTTGAAGGGGTTCCAGGGGGTCCCCAGATAAATCATTGAGAGTTAGAAACCAAATGGAACCCAAATGGACCCTCTTAGAGTTACACACCGTAACTCTGAGAGTTAAATTAACACTGAAGATTTTAGAGTGTAGATTAGAGTGCCAGAGATAAAATGGAGCTCAGTGGTCTAATGCATATCAAACTGGGGGACCTTGAAATTAAAGGAGTAGTTCACCCAAAAAATTACTTATTTTCTATCAATTACACACCCCATGAAGCCTAGAATTTTATAGATAGAGAATAGAGATTTTTTAGATTTTCTCGCATTCCTAAGCCAATAATTTGATGACCGGCGGAGACTCAAAGAGTCTCTATTGAGTCTCCTATTGACCGATGACCCGGTCATCAAATTCTCCGCTTAGGAATGCGAGAAAATCAAAAAAATCTCTATGAATTCAAGGCTTCATGGGGTGTGTAATTGATAGAAAAGAAGTAATTTTTTGGGTGAACTACTCCTTTAAAAAGATTGAGAATCACTGTTCTAGACGGCTGACCCCTTTGATGTCACGTTGTAAACACACACGTGCGCGCGCGCGCGCGCGCACACACACACACACACACACACACACACACACACACACACACACACACACACACACAGTCAAATCCATATGCATATTTAACTCTGAAATTGCAAAGGTGTGTGTGGGTTAAACGTACTCTCCGGATCTCAGTGTGTATGCACGTGAAAATATCTCCTCTGGTGTGGTGGTCTCTATTCTTATATAAGTGTCTTCTCAGAGCCTCTATCTATCTAATGAGACGCCTGCTAGCCATAGCCCCCACATATACAGTACTTCTCCATGAACAGCGCGAGTGGCTCGATCGGATTGCTCCGATTTGTGTGTGTGTGTGTGTGTGTGTGTGTGTGTGTGTGTGTGTGTGTGTGTGTGTGTGTGTGTGTGTGTGTGTGTGTGTGTGTGTGTGTGTGTGTGTGTGTGTGTGTGCCCCGCTCCCCCGGCATGTCCTGGGACTCCTGCTCATCGGTGAGGGCTTCATTAGCCAGAGATGGGAGGTGGCGGCAGAGACAGAAACAGCTGTTTGGCTAACCGCTATAGCGTTGTTAGCCGGCCTCCTCCGTATGCCTAACAGCTTAAGCCGGTCCCCGAGCCGCTGATAGAATGCTCATTATAGGAGACGGGGACGGTGGCTGGATGGTGAAACAGCAGCGCTGTTGCTGTGGAAATCCACCGGCTATCAGGAACCGTCTCCCTCCGGTCTCCATTAAAGAGCAGCAACAGCACAGACATCCCCTCCGAGGAGCCCCCCCCATCCTGACGTCTGACCCCGTAACACCCCAGAGGGAGCCCTGGGGGGAAGGGGATACTGTTATTATGGGTTCTGTGTAGAGGACCTCGCCAGGCTCCACAGCCTCAGAAGCATTAATTGGTACACATGAATGGCTACAGTCAAATCCTCCCGTGTTTAATTTGAAGCCCGCAATCCATAAGGTTTCGTGTCCTGCCCGGGAGTCGAACCCGGCGTCTCCCCCCCTCGAGGGCGACGAAACATCTACAGCTAAGGCCTTGAGGAAATCCCCCCCCCCCCCCCCCCGCTTGGTCAGGGGAGATACTGCGCTTATGGGCTTCAGGCAGTCCAACCAGAAGGTGTCCTACCCGACACCAAGGTATAAAATGTCTCAATTGAAGAGTATGGGAGACCACTTCCAACCAGTGCACATAGGTACTCGTCATATTGCATTAACATGCTCTACCATACAGATGTACTAGTTATATTGTATTAACATGCTCTACCAAACTCTACGGAATATCAGATCTATAAGCTCGCAAGGCGAGGCCCTGTCACTAGGGTTCATGTGATTAGAATACTGTTTTATGTGTTCAGATAAATTCCGGGCTGCAGCTTTAACTCTGAGATGATGACGATATGACCCATCATTTTGGTTGCATTTTGTGCACTCTTGGAGTTACAAAATGGATAAATGAGGATTTGACTGTGCATGATGAGTACCTGAGTTCTGCTCAGAGAAGCTCGCCAGGCTGGTTCCTCCCTCTCTCCTCTCTCACCTCACGCAATCCCACCTCGCTCACCTGACCTGATCCGTTCATGACCAGACAAGGCACAACGCTCACAGAGAGCCTTTAAAAAATACACGATTTCAAAGCCCCAGAGTGTAGAGAGACACCTTCTGCATGAGAGAGAGGGGTTGGGATACTTCATCTACTGTGGGCAACACAGTCTCACTCCCAAGAAGGCACATATTGCCTTTTGGTCAGAACCCCAGGAAGGCACTATGTGTCGGTGTGGGCTAGTTCTTTTTCTTTCTTTTTCTTTTTTGGTAGATTCCCTCCATGCGGCTCGGTGTTCAATTATTCAAGCGATGTAGAACATGCTGCTTTGATTTGACGGGGGAACCCAAATGCACAAGTGTATTTCTCCGCGTCAAAACCCGCTGAGGCCCGGTGTTGACAGCGGAACGCTGGCGACACAGGAGAGAGGGTGAATATGATGATTCCGGAATATCGAATGTTAATGGGAACAGCTGCAGATCAGAGCCAATAGCCCGCAACACATCACAGGCTAGGATAAAAAAACAAAAAAAAGGCATCTGGTTAAAATACGACGGGAGGAAAAAAGAAAATGCCACCGTGGATATGCTTTGCATCATTAACCCATTGAATCCGGGAACGCATATCTGTGTCATTTTTATATTTCTTTGTGTTATTAGAAAATAGCAGATATACAAGCTCATAGCGCGGCACCGAGTGCCGTGCTATGAGCTTGTAGATCTGCTATTTTTGTATTATCGTGAAAATGTGTGCAAATCTTTGAATATATATATTTTTTTTTTAAGCGAACATTTTTTACTCAAATCTTTGCCTCTAGGGGGTTTACAAATGTCTTCAGTTTTTTTTTAAGTTTTTTTTTTTACTTATGTTGCTATAATATCAGTGGTTCTCAAACTTTTTCATGTCAAGGACCCCCAAAATGTTATGTAATTGGCCGCGGACCCCCATCTGAAAATATGTTGCTCCAGGGACCCCCAGAAGCGAAGATTTGAGCTACAAATGTTCGCTTTAAAAATATATTCAAAGATGTGCACAAAGTTTCAAGATTTTTCAAAAATAGCAGATCTACAAGCTCATAGCTTGTAGATCTGCTATTTTTGAATAGCCCCAAAGTATAAAATAATGGTTATATAGCTAAAAATCTAAAATGACACAGAATGCGTTCCCGGTCTTAATGGGTTAACGCATGTGGCAGCCAGTGACATCTCCATACGTGCAGATGCAGGCACAGTGGGGGAGATTTTGGCGGAGATCAGCGCGCTGCAGAGTCGACGTGACCGAAGCGAAGGACGCGACAGGAGCCGTAACAGACTGGGCTGTCGCTCGGAGATGTACTCTCTGGTAACTTCATATGATATTAATAAAAGACGCATAATATAGGTGTATACCCTCCCACCATCACTGTCATATATTCATGATTCTCCAAAAATCTGAACATAAGGCCATATGTGAAATATTTCTGATGTATTATTTGCCATGGTGTTCTTTTTGCACGTGTAACACCCTGGATTCAAACCTAGGTCTCCTTAATATTGAAACACCTACCACTCGAGGGGAATGGAGATATGAGGCTTAGAGGCATCAGTAACGGCATCGGGCAGTACTACTCTGCTAAAGCACATCCTGTAGGTGTGGAAATTAATCGATTCTAAGATAAGGCGTGGATGATTCTGCATCAAGTACTGTACTTGAGTACAATTTTGAGGTATTTGTACTTTACTTGAGTATTTCCAATTGTCTATACTTTAACTTCTACTCCACTACATCTCAGAGGCAAATATTGTACTTTTACTCCACTACACTTATTTGAAAACTTTAGTTACTACTGTAGTTACTTTTCAGATATAAATTATGCTATTATGAAACATACATTAACCACTTTAGTCCTATTTTATACCTAGGCTATTTGAAAATAGCAGATCTACAAGGTCGCGACGCGTTGTGACCTTGTAGATCTTCTATTTTCAAACATTTTAGTACTTTTACTTTTGGTACTTCAAGTACATTTTGATACCAATACTTTTGTACTTTTACTCAAGTACGTTTTTTATTCCGGACTTTTACTTGTAACGGAGTACTTCTACATTGCAGTATTGATACTTTTACTTAAGTCAAACATTTGAATACTTTTTCCACCACTGGTTTTCGCCCTGTCCGTGTGTGTGTGAGTGTGTGTGTGTGTGTGTGTGTGTGAGTGAGTGAGTGTGTGTGTGTGTGTGTGTGTGTGTGTCAGTCTGTGAACAGCTAATCCCCAGAACCGTTGGACTGAACGGGGTGAAACTTCCAGTAGGTCAAGGAAGAATCTCTGCCCCAATTCTTTCTAGTTTGGGACCGAACATTCTAACAATAGGTAATCCCATACATTCCCATCACTCCCACACATGAGAAGGATGGGAAAGTTATTGACATTTGGTGTAACAATGCTCTGGTTTGTGTTGGAAAAGAAGATCTATTGGCAAGACATGTGTCACACTGCATTCAACTGTGTGCTAGACTGACACTGAAGTGTGGACTGCGCGAGTCCCTAAATGTGTACATGCACACGCACGCACACACACACAGATTTTCAGTAGATTTGCATCAATACTGCACAAACATGTATGCACACCAAAACAAATATGCATTATGTAAATAGCGTGACACACACACACACACACACACACACACACACACACACACACACACACACACACACACACACACACACACACACACACACACACACACACACACACACACACACACACACACACACACACACACACACACACACACACACACACACAGCTCTGGCTTTGGCAGGTGTAGTCCTGTGGGACAGGTTTTCATTAGAGGTAGGCCTGAGTAAATATTCCCCCATGCTCTACTCACCTCAGCTCAGCTCTGCACATATAGGCGCGCAAAACACACACACACACACACACACACACACACACACACACACACACACACACACACACACACACACACACACACACACACACACACACACACACACACACACACACACACACACAGTGAGTCTATGTGTTCATATAAGTCCACACACACTCCAGGGGATTCCACATGGCTACAGCTGTGTGCCTACTGGCAGCGGGAGAGGAGAGAGAGGAGAGAGAGGACAGAGAGAGAGAGAGAGAGAGAAGGGTGAGAGATAGTGAGGCGGACAGATTGCAGTGGAAGGGTGTGCTATCATGGCAAAGAGAGCGGACACAAGGAAAAAGGAGAAGCTGTGGACTCTCTTATGGTGGTGATTGTTTTTTTCTCCTTCTTCTTTCATCTCCTCTCCTCTCCTCTCCTCTCCTCTCCTCTCCTCTCCTCTCCTCTCCTCTCCTCTCCGCTGCCTAAAGGCCTGGTTTGAATGTATAAGACTTATAATCGGAGATGTGTTCGCTGAGGCGGAAAGGCAACTATTGAATGCTCTTCTCCACCTCTCGCTTCAGTCAGCCAGTCTGGGACGCCCAGACTGAAGTTCAGTGGAATGCACACAGGTGCACCGCGCACACACACACACACACGCGCGCGCACACACACACGCACACACACACACACACACACAAGTAGATATAGAAACCAACAATTATGACGGTTTACAAAGATCTAAAATATATATATTATAAAAATGTCATTATAGGCCTATGCAAAAATCTTTGTTTAACATTCAAAAACATCTAAAATGAAGGAAATGGAAGAAGGGGAAAAATCTATTGGAACAAAGGTTATTTTTTTCCATTTCTTGAAAATGTGCAGTTTTGGACATACAAGGTTTCTACCCGACAGCGACAATACGCAAGCTAGCAGCCACCAGCGGCCACCAATCATTGGTGTTACAAATGCTGAAGGAACTGTCCACCTTCATTTGGCCTTTTCGGTGCTCTGACACGTCGAAGGCGGGAAGGTGCAGTAAACATGCATTCTGTTCTGGCAGAGATGAAAACAGCTGGAGCGCTGCGTGGAGAGGAGGGAACGAGTAGTCCTCGCCAGTGGTGGAAAAAGTACTCAGGTATTTTACCTAAGTACAAGTAGCAATACCACAATATAAAAATACTCTGTAGGATAAGGATAATTCCTTTTAACAGGACGTTCATGAAAGTCCTTGCGGGCTTGTTTCCAATGAGGGCCTGTGAGCAATTAGGGGTTAAAAGTCTTGCTCAGGGACAAATTTCATTTCATCGACACATATGCTGGCGTGGCCTGGAATCGTACCTGGGGCAACCAGGGCCTCTGGCTCCCTAGGCGGGCTCACTAACCACTCAGCTATGACCGCCCCACTGTCACAAGTAAAAGGCCTGTGTTCAAAATGTTACTTGAGTAAAAGTAAAAAAGTATTGGCATCAAAATATACTTAAAGTACCAAAAGTAAAAGTACTAAAATGTCGCGATGCGACGCGTTGTGAGCTTGTAGATCGGCTATTTTCAAATAGCCTGGGTATAAAATAGAGCTGAAGTGGTTAATGTATGTTTTATAATATAATAATTTATATCTGCAAAGTAACTAGTAACTAAAGTTTTCAAATGATTGTAGTGGAGTAAAAGTACAATATTTGCCTCTGAGATGTAGTGGAGTAGAAGTAAAAGTACTCAAGTAAAGTACAAATACCTCAAAACTGTACTTAAGTAGAGTACTTAAGTAAATGTACTTAGTTACTTTACATCACTGGTCCTCGCCATTTGGCCGACCAATCAGAAATGAGGTTGACGCCGTGCCAGACGTTGAGATGTTTTCTGTCACTCTGCATGCCCGCCCCCCCCACCCCACCAGCCTCACGCCTTCTGGGACTCAATGCGATCGCGTTAGTCTTCCAAATGGAGGCAGTGGAATAGATATTAATTACTTGTCTATTATGGTTTGTGACACTATCAATCTGTTATCAGCTGGCTACGCCACTGACTGGAATTAACTGTCACTTCTCAATATCAGCCAAGTTATCTCTAGTTTTATATTGCCTGAGAGGTCTTCATTATGATGTTCAAGCCTCTAAACGACACCCTGATTAGATCATCCAATAACCGAGGGCTGACAAACCATTGATACGCAACACTGATGTCATCACAGGTCCCATCTTTGCGTACTTACAGTAGTAAATACTCAAATTAATGGTACCACGGTTAATTTAACTCATAGATTTCATTGATTATTCCAAAATGTATATAAAATAGATCTTCAAATGCAGGGGGAAAAATTGAGCTTGTAGATCGGCTATTTTTGCAACAACAACATTGTACAACATAGTATAAAACAGTGCTTACGTGATTAATCAGACTAATCGAATGAGTCGATTATGAAAACATCTTTTAGAATGATCTTTTCCATGTCGATTCGGCTATAAGATATAAATAAAAAAAGTGCTTCTTGATTAATTGATTAATCAAAAAACTAATCGATAGAATAATCGTGAGAAGATGATCGATAGTTGCCGCCCTAATTCACATTCTGCATGCCAAGAGTGTTGCAGGCGTATCGTATGTGAGGTCACATCCCTGTGACCTCATAATCTTCATGTATATTTGATAGTCACTGCCAGATGTGGGCCTGGTTCTGTGGCGGTGTCTGGGCCAGTGTTGCCAGATTCTGTGAGAGAAACAAGCAACCAGGTCTAGGAAAACCAGCCCAAAAGAAGCGACTATGGGACACATGAGCACTTTAACATATACATCAGCTATTTGAAAATAGCAGATCTACAAGCTCACAACGCGTCGCGATGCGACGCGTTGTGAGCTTGTAGAACGGCTATTTTCAAATAAAATCTTGCGGGGAAATTATAATAAGCAGATCTGGCAACCCTGGTCTGGGCTAGCAGTCGCTCTCTCGCTGAGCATACTGAAATTAGATTTCATCTCAGGCCCCAAATCTAATACACTGGCTTATATTTACTCACAGTTGCAGAGCATTGTAAGCCAATACGACCCTATAGAGGCGCTACAGTGCTGTGCAAAATAGGGTTAAATGGATTTTTTTCTTTTTTTCCCAAACAGTTCCCAACACCTTGGAAGCCTGCACGAGGGTTGTTGTTTCATGCCATATGGGGCGATGCTATTATACACCTCAGTCCAGTGGTGTAAAGTAACTATGTACATTTACTTAAGTACTGTACTTAAGTACAATTATGAAGTATTTGTACTTTACTTGAGTATTTCCAATTTCCAATACTTCTACATCTCAGAGGCCAATATTGTACTTTTACTCCACTACAATTATTTGAAAACTTTAGTTACTAGTTACTTTTCAGATATAAATTATCATATTAAAAAACATACATTAACCACTTCTAGCCCTATTTTATACATAGGCTATTTGAAAACAGCTGATCTACAAGCTCACAACGCGTCGTATCGTGGCGTGTTGTGAGCTTGTAAAATCGACTATTTTCTAATATTTTAGTACTTTTACTTTTGGTATTTTAAGTACATTTTGTTACCAATACTTTTGTACTTTTACTCAAGTCAATTTTGAATTCCGGACTTTTACTTGTAACGGAGTACTTCCATATTGCAGTATTGATACTTTTACTTAAGTAAAACATTTGAGTACTTTCTCCACCACTGCCTCAGTCATACTAAACATTTCACAAACCACTTGAAAGAAACAAAAATAATAGGAACCTTTAGGGGTCTACTTTGTATTATAGGTTCAACACATTTGTTTTACCTTTCTGTCGAATGGATCAGATAATTTGCCTACAAATGAGTGTAACGTGCCAGAGTAGCAGTAACACTGCAAACTCAACAACATTTCCAGAGAAAAGTATCATCTGCATTTTTGCACACATATATTTCCGTGCCATAACCTCCAGTCATTTTGGTTCTTGCGGTGTCTCAAACGCTCACTCGTTTTGTTTTTCAAGTTAGGTATTCCAGCAAACACATTGGCTGCAAGGGGGATTAATAACAAAGTGATGTTTGAAAACATCTTGGAGCCATTATGCTTAGCCTGCGATATGGAAACCGTGTCCCCATACTGCTCAGAGATTAAATAGTTGCATGAGTCACTAAAGGCATTAAGATGCCTGTGTATCCCCCACAATTGATGCAAAGTCAGAGTTAGCATGCATAGTTAGCGACTTGTTCCCATGCAGAGAGCCTTGGCCTGCCTTGAATACTCTCTGGGGACAATGGCACCCGGCGAGGAATTTTAACAGTCTTCTCGCTCGCGTCACTCTTTCGCCCTCCCCTCTTTCCACCCCTCCCCACTCCCTCTCCCTCCTTTACTAGTCTGGCACAATGAAAATTGATGCCTGCAGCTCAACCTAGCCATATGTCTGTTTGTTTTTCCTCCTTAGCAGCGCAGAGACGCTTGCTAAGGAGAGGGACCCCTGCAAAGCACAGATGCTGCAGTTCAAGACAGGGGCAGAAATACAAGATCCCAGATCGATAAATACTTTGGTCAACACACACTTTTTACTAGCCGTTACCAAATGCAACATCTAGGAAAAGTCACTCCATTCCCTCGGTAAAATAAAAACATTCAAATGGATTTTTTTCTTCTTCGCTGCGTTTTGCAGTAGATCAATGTCCAGTATTCCACTGCAAAGTTCAGCCAGGCTGCGAAAACAGCTCTCAGTTGTTACGATTTCAAGCAGCCTTGATTTGTTCGAGTAGATTAGGCGGCGAGTCCTTTGCCAACGGATAATTTCCAACCATTCTTTACAGCAGACTATTACGTAACGCGTCTCAACCTTGCATTTACAGTAAGTGGTTGTGGTGGCTACAGAGAACGCTACAGTAAAAGACTTGGTGTGTGTGTGTGTGCGCACACGGCATATGGGAGGCAGACGTACTGCGCCACATAGGACAGACTGTTGTCACAGCTCTGCTAGCTGTCCTCCGCGCTTCACTCGGCACACAGCTTGGTGCACATGCACACGCCCATCCACACAGGAAACGGACGCGCTAGAAGCTCGCGTGATGTGACGTCAGTCAGCAGCACGCTCATGCGAATTCCAATCACGCCAAGGATGGACACATTTAGGCACCAACACGCATGCACGCTCATGCACTCAAACGAACACGCACGTAAGCCGTGATATGCACGTGTGTGCGCGCGCACACACACACACACACACACCTTTCTACCAGGAAGGTAATTCCACAGTGGGGTGATGGGATCACGTTCAGAGGCCCGTCCCTCAGCCTGGGCCTGGCTTCCACTCTCAATCTTTAATGTGTGCTGAGAGAGGGGAGGGGAGGGGGGGGAGTGGGGAGAGGGAGGCAGCATGGATCGACTGAAGACAGATTTATACTTCATCCCACGACGGAATCTCACGCCTATTTTTGGCGACGTGCGGCGGCGAGGATGAATTAAAAGCCGCAATCCGTAACTTTCATAGAATATATCCTACCTGGGATTCGAATCTGGGAATTTCTACTGCTGAGCTAATGGCAGAAAGCCTGTTTGGATATATTACACTTTCATGCAATGCCACTTGTCAAGCGGTAGTGGTCGCACCCAACTGCACGATGTTATGTACATGTCTCAGTAGCAGAGCAGGTAGACCAACTACAGCCACTGCAGTTGTGTTGGTTATATTGTATTACTCTACCATACAGATTGTTAAAATACAAATGTGTTAACTAAAAAAAGTTTAAGCATCACACCGGTAGATGTGGTAAGAGCGGAAGCTCTTAGCAGTCGCTGTTCCTGCTTTGACGTGTAGCCCCTTTTTATTTGTTTTAACCTTTTATTGTTTTATTTTCTCTTACCTGAGTCATTTAGGTAGTTTTTTAAACGTTGTTGTTTTCCTATATCTTTGCCTCTTGGTCAGTTCACTCTTGCCAAAGAGACTTAGTTCTCAATGTTTTTACCGGTTAAATAAAACGTATGTATATGTTACAGGGAAATTGGCATTCGTTGGGAAATTGGAAAGGTATGCTCGTTTTTAGGCGCGGGGCTTCAGCGCGAGGCGGGGCTTTGATGCGAGGCGGAGGAGCGCTGAAAAAGAAAATGGATAATATGAGAGAAATATTCTATGACAGGCTGGATAATTAAGCGGTTAGCCAAACTGAGCAGAGTAACGCTGTATTTTTAACTCGCGAGACGGTGATAATAGTTGTCGTCCATGACGGAGGCGCGCCGACTCAGCAGACCTTGAGGCCGAGGAGGCGTGCGCGAGTGCCCGCGCCGACCGGCCGATGGTCTGCTAGTCGACTCAGCGCCGTCCGAGTTGTAAACCGATAGGGGCAGAATAGATCTTTTCATGGGTTACTATCCACGACACTCTCTAATTAGTGTGCATGCGTGCGTGTGCGTGTGTGTGTGTGTGTGTGTGGGGGGGGCTCTAGAGTGGCTTGCATTGCTCTCGTGTGTTGTTTCTACAGAATTGCCTAGTAACAGGTGTGTTGATTACATAGACAGATTAACGTCACCAGTCGCAATCAAAGTGAATCGATAACAAAGGCGGAAGCGAGGGGGGGGGGGGTGAAAACGAGCGCTCCTTTTTCAATTTCACTGGTTTTCCAATTTCCCTGTAACATACACGTGCATCCGTCCTATTTCCATCCACTGTTTGCATGGCGCGCAGACATGCATTAGAGGAGAGTTGGTGTGGGTTGTGTGACCGCGCGGGGCCGCTGACTGACACAAAGGAACCGGGTCGCGAGCAGCACTGTCGGGACGCGACGGCAGGGGAACACACAGAGTGACACGGGCACAGCCAGCAGAATATGTGGGCTCTGCTGGAGCCCGCGCCCCAGCCTGGCGCGTTCACGCCTCGGTACCACAGTTAAACCATTAAGACTGTTAACGCTTACTGTGTCATTTTAAGATTTCTTTGGGCTATTCAAAAATAGCAGATATACTACAAGCTCATAGCGCGGCACCGAGTGCCGTGCTATGAGCTTGTAGATCTGCTATTTTTGAAAAATCTTGAACATTTGTGCCAATCTTTTGAATATATATATTTTTAAAGTGAACATTTGTAACTCAAATCTTTGCTTCTGGGGATTTTACAAATGTCTTGTATGTTGCTATAATCAGTGGTTCTCAAACTTTTTTCATGTCAAGGACCCCCAAAATGATATGTATTTGGGCTGCAGACCCCCATCTCAAAATATTGTGTTCCAGGGACCCCCAGAAGCAAAGATTTGAGTTAAAAATGTATATATGTATTCAAAGATTTGCACACATTTTCACAATTCTTTTCCAAAAATAGCAGATCTACAAGCCCTATGAGCTTGTATATCTGCTATTTTTGAATAGCCAAAGAAATCTAAAAATGACAACACAGATGCGTTCCCGGTCTTAACGGGTTAATAAAGTGGTACAGCAACGCTGGTGTGACCGCTGACCTAAAAGGCTGTGCTAATAGCCGGAGCAGCATGGTTTGGTGCCGGGGACACATGGATTACACTGCATGCAGGGGAACGCTTTTTTGCTAATGTCTCCGGTTCCGCTTCATTACCGGAGGCTTAGATTAACAGAGTTGTTTATGTTGTCGGTCAGACCGCCTATGCACTCTCTGTGTGTGTGTGTGTGTGTGTGTGTGTGTGTGTGTGTGTGCGTGTGCGTGTGCGTGTGCGTGTGCGTGTGCGTGCGTGTGTGTGTGTGTGTGTGTGCGCGTCCGTGTGTGTGCGTCCGTTTGTGTGTGTGTGTGTGTGCGTGTGTGCGTCCATGCACATGCGTTTGTGTTTGCATGTGCATGCGTACATGCTTAAGTGTGTGTGTGTGTGTGTGTGTGTGTGTTTGTATACGTGGGCGGGAGTTATAGTATCGTATATTACACTTTGGCCCTTAGGTATTTTTCTGGTGTAGGCTTTGGAGTTTGAGTGGGAGTTCACTCGCCTGGTGAGCAGATTGATGCTTAGAACGTGCACAATGTGCAGCCAGGGCTGGTTGTTTGTGTCCACCATGCCGCATGGTGCATGAAGAAAATGGTGTTTTGTGCATTGTGCGCCGCTGTGCATGCTCTACATTACAATAATCAGATGTAATGGCATGAGGGGGACATGTGTGGTGATTGTTGTTGTTGGTTTTTTTCTCTCTTTGACGCGGTTCAAAGGCTGCATGGTTAACAACGGTCTGCGAGCTGCTAGAATGGCTGATGCCCCGTCAGTGAGCTTACGCCCACCCCGTGTGCTTATAGCTCGGATGTACGTATCACCTCCTCCCCCCCCCTGCACCACTCAATAGCTAATTCCTTTCTGCAAGACTTAAGCCTGGTTTATATGTCGTCGTATGACGGCGTCGCGCCACCAGCTCACGTCGCGACGGCTATTTTTGGCGTGCGACAAGAGTATAAGTTCCGCATTAGACACTTTAGACGTAGGTCTCCTTCTCCGCCTTATTGCATCTCTCTCTCTCTCTCCCTTTCAATCTGTCTCCACACTTGAATCGGCCTATAGGGCAGTGGTTCTCAAAGTGGGGATCCGGGGACCTCTAGGGGTCCTTGAGAGCGTCCCCAGGGGCCCCCCAGCTAAAAGGTTGATAGTTAGGAACCTAATGGACCCTTACGGCTCTGTAATTGAGAGTTTACAAATGGAACCAAATGGGGGGGTAGGTGGCCTAGTGCATACCAAACTGGGGGTCCTTGAAATTAAAACGTTTGAGAATCACTGGTCTAAAGGGTGGGTGGGTGTTTTGGGGTGGGGGTATGCCCAGGCCATAATTGGTCATATTATGTAACTACAGTATGTAGACTATACTTGCCTCTCCCTGCCCTCCCTCCATCCAAAATAAAAAGGTTCCTGCCATCCCAGCTGGCTGTCACGGGTAAGATGCCGCCAAGAATAGAAGCTTGCCAGCATTCCACATTTCATGGATGAATTGTCATATTTGTGTGGGACTGTTTTATTTTTTCCCCCCATTTTTTTTGACCCCTCCACACACTAGTCATACAGTATTCTCTCATCTGATTCATACTTGGGAGAGCCTCTCTCCCATCTATTTGTCTCCAAGTGTCAACCGCTTGCTGAATACCTAAAAATCTTCCCTTCCATATATCGGAAGAGCTGCCGTGAACTTTGGATGCCGGGGCGTAATAAATGTAAAAACAGCAGGCATTATATTTAGAAGGAGCAGGAGGAGTCAGATGGGTTTTTGTGACTCTGCGGCGCGCGGGCAGCTTGGCAAACCTTATCAGCGAGACTTTCGCTGTTTCCCCCCCTTAACCCATTCAATCCGGGAAGGCATAAACCACCCAAAATGATATGCATTTGTCCGTGGAATATCTTGTTCCAGGGACCCCCAGAAGCAAAGATTTGAGTTCAAATGTATATATATATTCAAAGATTTGCTCAAATGTTCACAATTTCTTTTAAATAGCAGATCTGCAAACTCATAGCATGGCACTCTGTACTGCGCTATGAGCTTGTATATCTGCTATTTTTAAATAGCCAAAGACATCTTAAGTGACACAGATACGTTACCGGATGGAATGTGTTAAAACTAGTTTCGGTCAGAGCCAAAGGCGCTAATCATTTCCTCTCAGCACGTTGATGCAAAATCTATTTGTGGTTGCCATATACGAGTGTAGAGAGAGAGAGAGAGAGAGAGAGAGAGAGGAAATCAGAAAACATCTTTAACGACTTGTCTCACCTAATGAGATTAGCAGAGCTGCTTACACAGTGGTGACTTGGAGATACACACAGATAACCCTGTAATAACTCATTATTCCTCCCATTTCCACATCGACCCGATAGCTGTGTGCGCCCAACAACAAGTCAGTGAGCCTCGACCGCGCGCGTTGTTGGGTTGCGCACGGCTATCAGGCTGATCTAGACACTGCGGTGGCATGGAGCAAACGTGGTGAATGCAGCACCTTTTGCCATGGCGCGCGCGCGCGCACACACACACACACACACACACACAGACACACACACACACACACACACACACACACACACACACACACACACACACACACACACACACACACACACACACACACACACACACACACACACACACACACACACACACACACACACACTACAGAGATAGCAGGACAAGTCTGCTCTGCTCGGTTTTGCTCTTAAGAGGCTGCAGCATTAGTGCCACATGCATGAGTACAAATGGAGCAAAATGCACTGTGCAGTGCGCACACTTTCTGTTGGTTGGACGGGGCTGCTGTGAGCAGGGAGAGGAGGGGCGGAATGAATAAAGGGAGTCAGTGCGAGTGTGAGCGTGCGCTGTGCGATTGTGTGTTTGTGTGCTGCGTGCGTGAAACACCTACAGTAAGTCGACGAGGAATACCCCCAAAAATCGCGGTGAACGCGCGTATAGAGGCATGCTGTAGGAAACGGCAGTTTGGAAGACGGCGTTCCAGCCTGCGTGCGTGCGTGCACTCCTGTGATTAGCAGTGAGATTGATGAATTGGAAGAGGGCGTGCTGGCCTGCTGTGCCGCGTGTGCACAGCGGAGGCAGGTCAGCGCGCGCGCGTGTGTGTGTGTGTGTGTGTGTGTGATGATGAGGCCTGGAGTGTGCGGTATTGACCAGTGAATGTCATGTCATGATTAGCAGGAGATATCACACTCGCCGGGGCTCAGATGCACATTGATCCTAAAAACCGGGGCACCAGCTGCCAATGGGATCATTTCTAGCGTCTCCCCTCCCCTCTCTCTCCCCTGCTCTCTACTTCCAGCTCACCTCTCCTCCTCTCCTCTCGACGTCTTCAGCTCCTTCTTCTCCCCCTGTCTCCTTACCTCTCCTCTCGCACTTCTGACTCACCTCTCTTCAAAAGGCCTGTCCTCCTCCTCTACCTCTCGTGTCATTACCACTCCCACCCTCCTCCTGTTGCCGCCCTTCTCCTCCTCTTGTTATCTGACTCTCCCTTGGTCTTTCTCCTGTCTGTTCTGTTTATCCTCCCCCCTATCTCCTTCTCTTTCTTCATTTCTCCTCGTTGGTGCTCTCTCCTCTCTTCCCTCCCCTCCCCTCCCCTCTCTCCGCCCCTCATGGATCAAACTCTTTATCTGGCCTCAGCCACAGCCTGCAGGCAAAGCTTGGGCTGCGTCTACAGAGGCTGGTTGGAGGAGTGATGGCTTCAAACAGCATCACGCGGGGCCCCGACATAAGGCACGTCTCGTGCGGATAGAAGCAAACACTGGCCCCTGAGACACTGCCGCTTGTCTGGAGATGATCAAAGATGAGCATGACTGTCCTTATGTTTCAAAGCCCCCCCGCACTTGACTTAAGACATTTAGACCGGGAACGCATCTGTGCCATGCCAAGATTTTCTTTGGGCTATTCAAAAATAGCAGATCTACAAGCTCATAGCGCGGCACCGAGTGCCGCGCTACAAGCTTGTAGATCTGCTATTTTTTGAAAAATCGTGAATGTTTGTGCAAATCTTTTAATATACATATTTTTTAAAGCAAACATTTTTAACTCAAATCTTTGCTTCTCTAATGTCTTTGGAAAGTTTTTGGAAAAAAACATACCCCCAAAATGATATGTATTTGGCTGCAGATCCCCATCTCAACATATTTTGTTCCAGGGACCCCCCAGAAGCAAAAGATTTGAGTTGAGAAAAATGTTTGCTTTAAAAAATATATATATATATTCAATGATTTGCCAAAAATCATTGAATATATGATTTTGAATATATGATTTACAAGCTCATAGCGCGGCACTCGGTGCCACGCTATGAGCTTGTAGATCTGCTATTTTTGAATAGCCAAAGAAATCTTAGAATAACACAAAGATGCGTTTCCGGTCTAAATGGGTTAAATAAAGTTACAGCAGCATGCCGGGTAAGAAGATACGCCACAAGACATTATTTTTTGCAGCAAGTACGCTGTTGCATTTCTAGTGCCAGTCGCAAAACGGAAAGCCACCCGTGTTGTGCGTGCGTGTGTGTGTGTGTGTGTGTGTGTGTGTGTGTGGGGGGGGGGGG